>NC_065443.1:14764660-15067691 GCF_917563875.1 Diabrotica virgifera virgifera | reverse complement strand
TCGGTCCTCGGTAATAACGTAATCTTTCTTTCTGCGTTTAAATTTTTCAAAATACTTATTAGTTTTCTCAGGATTCGCAAAAAATGAAAACATTTAAAATACATTGAACATTTTAACGGGCGACATTTTGGGCCTATCCCCTTAAGTTAGCTGTTGTTTTATTATCAAAAATCCCAAATATATCCCAAAAATCCTTAAGTATATTTTAGTTTTTGATTTAGTAGATTTTAGCTAAAAAAATGGTAATTACCAGTTGTTGTTTTGGAATAATTAGGTTTCCAATTTTTTGGAATTCCTCTTGGGACAGTTAAGACGGATATGCAGATTACTGTATAAGTATACTGTATTTACATGGCCTAAAAAGAATCTACTGATTTTGTGAAAGCAAAACTACTGAAAGAGTAAAAACTGACCTGGCAACCCCGTCTAGCAAAGCTGATACAAAGATTGAAAGATTAAGGTTATCAAATCTACTGATAAAACAGTGGACAATGGAATGGAAACCAGCTATTAAAAAAACAAACAAACAGGTTGTTAAATAAATCGAAAATTTCCAGCAAAATAAAACATATAATAATAAGAAAAAAATAAGGTTATAAAGTAAATTATTTTTCTCCTTCTGAAGTTGCCGCAAAGGTGTCACACACCTAGAACAACACCTAGGGTCGTGACAGACAACTTCAGAGTCGGCCAAGGCGTAAATTAGTTTAGCATTATAACGTTTTTAAGTCGTTGCGATTGTTGAAAAAACTGAACTGTGATATGTAGTTCTCACAATGGTAATAAATTAGTTGCCCGTGTAACTAAAGGTATTACTTAAAGTTGTAACATCGCAATGTCAGTCGGGATAGGGGACGTTGGCCGAAACAACTTAAAATGCTCTCGGGCAACGTTATATACAGTGAATTTGTTTGTACTGACAACCAATGCGTCGAAAAATTGCTACTTGGGTAATTATATCATAAGACATTTCTATGCTCCGAACACGCTCCATGTCAATGTTAAGCCCCACCGATTCTGTCAGTGTCAGTATCCCTACCTCAAATATGGTGTGAAAATTTATTAATATGCGCTCAAACGAAGGAGAGTTCGAATTGCTTGCATTCAAGAAACTAGGTGGAAAGGACAAAGGGCAAAAGAACTAGGTGAAGGATACAAATTGTGGTATGCAGGGAGTATAGTATTTTTACTACAAAAACTTTATTACGTAGGTCAAAATTTTTGACGTAAGAGAACTGTCAAAACATTAGAATGTGACTTTCATTATTGACATGTTTATTATAAACACATTCTAATGTTTTGACAGTTCTCTTACGTCAAAAATTTTGACCTACGTAATAACGTTTTTGTAGTAAAAATACTATAGTAACACTATAAATGGAGTTGGTATAATTGCTGATAGTGAAATGAAACATAACGTAGTGGAAGTTGTAAGAAAGAGTGATAGAATGATGTCAGTGAAATTTGTAATTGATAAAGAGGTATTGAACGTTGCGTGGGTGTATGCTCCTCAAACAGGTCTGGGTGAGAATAAAAGAAGAGCTTTCTAGGAGACGTCCTGAGTAATATTCCGTCAGAGGAGAAAGTTATAATATGAGGTGATTTCAATGCACATGTGGGCCAAGCCAAGGCAGGATACGAAGTAATACATAGGGGGATTAGGCTTTGGAACTACAAATGAAGCTGGAGATGATATGTTTAAATTAGCAACGGCACTAGATATGGCGATTGTTAACACGTTCTTTAAAAAGAGAGAAACAAAACTTATTACGTACAAAAGTGGACAACATCAATCACAAATAGACTATTTCATGATAAGGAAAGAAGACATACGTGAATGCAAGGACTGCAAGGTCTGAGACAGTAAGCCAACAACATAAGTTGCTTGTTCTGGACATCGAAGTAAAAAGTGAAACTAAACCAAAATATCGGAGAGGACCACAAAAAATCAAGTGGTGGATGCTAAAAGATGAGAAAGAAAGTCTATTTAGGGAAAGAATAGTAAAGAAAATATGTTGGAACATGAAAGGAAGCCCCACTACAATTTGGAGAAAAATGGCTAGTAGTATTAGAGAGACTGCTATTGAAATACTGGGGAAAACGTCAGGAAAAAAGTGTGAGGATAAAGAGACTTGGTGGTGGTCAACCGAAGTTCAAGGAAAAATAAAAGAGAAGGGAAAATTATATAAAAAGTGGCAAGAAACCAGGTCCAACACAGATCTTCAAAACTATATGGTCGCGAAAAAGAAAGCGAAAGTAGCAGTAGCAAAAGCTAAAGCAGAAGCGTATTCAAACCTATACGATCAACTTGATACCAGGGAAGGCGAAACGAAGATATATAAAATAGCCAAACAGAGAGCAAAGAAAGCAAAAGATTTTAATCAGATTAGATGTATCCGAGATGAAAATAATAAAATACTAGTTCACGAAAAGGATGTCAAAAAGAGATGGAGGAAGTATTTTGACAGCTTATTAAATGAAGAATTTGACAGACAGCCTGTGGAGTCAACGGAGACAGTAGCAGCAATGGCCACCAAAATAACAAACGAGGAAGTGGATCAAGCGCTTCAAAAAATAAAGAAAGGAAAAGCGGTAGGACCAGATGATATTCCTGGGGAAGTATGGAAAGCGTTGGGAGAGACAGGAGCAAGGTGGCTAGCAGGTATATTTAATAGAATTATGGAAGTTGGACAAATGCCAGACGAATGGAGAAGCAGTATACTAGTACCTGTCTACAAAAACAAGGGAGATACACAGCAGTGTACAAACCACAGGGCTACAAACCGCTTAGCCACACCATGAAAATATGGGAGAGAGTAATTGATAGAGGGATACGTGAAGAGACAGACATATGCGAGAATCAATTTGGTTTTATGCAGGGCAGATCAACAACAGACGCAATTTTCATTATAAGGCAGTTGATGGAAAAATACAGGAGTAAAGAAACAAACGCTCATATGGTATTCATTGATCTTGAGAAAGCATATGATAGTGTTCCTCGAGAGATTCTGTAGTGGGCACTCAATAAGAAAGGAGTCCCTGGTGCATATGTAAAGATTGTGAGGGATATGTATGAGGGAGTAACGACTAGTGTTAGGACAGGTGTGGGAAAGACTGATAAATTTAATGTGACAGTAGGATTGCACCAAGGCTCGGTGCTTAGTCCGTATTTATTCTCATTAGTTTTGGACCAGATAACAGCGAAACTACAGGGTAACATTCCATGGTGCTTAATGTATGCTGATTATGTCGTGTTATTAGGAAATAGTGAAAGAGACTTAGAAAAAAAACTGGAGCAGTGAACACGAGCTCTGGAGGAAAAAGTTTTAAAACTTAGTAGGACAAAGACAGAGTATTTGGAATGTTTATTTAAAGATGGAGTTACTACAAATAAAATGGTATCTTTGGATGGTCAACTGATTGTAAAAAGCAATAGTTTTAAGTACCTGGGATCGGTATTAAAGAGTAATGGGGAAATAGATGGATATGCATGCAGTAGAATTAGGGCTGGATGGATGAAGTGGAAGGAAGCGAGTGGTGTGTTGTGTGACAGAAAAGTTCCAATAAAGCTGAAAGGAAAATTCTATAAAACAGCCATAAGACCGGCTATGATGTACGAAACTAAATGTTGGGCAGTGAGAAAGAAAGAGGAACAACGAATGCATGTGGCGGAAATGAGAACGCTTAGATGGATGAGTGGAGTGACAAAGAAGGATAAAATTAAAAATGAGTATATTAGGGGAAGTATATATATATATGTGTGTGTGTGTGTGTGTGTGTGTGTGTGTGTGTGTGTGTGTGTGTGTGTGTGTGTGTGTGTGTGTGTGTGTGTGTGTGTGTGTGAAAAAATGGCTTGGATGCGAGTCCGTTAGCCACAGATTTTTATTTTATTTTTACCTCAATTTATTAGTTTTGTTATATTTATACCTATTTTACTTAAATGACTATATTTGTTTCTTTCAAGTAGTTTATGAGTAATTTAAATATTTCCATTTTATGACAACTTAGTAGATATTCTATACTAATTGGAAAATGAACTTATGTTTGTCGTAAATTGTAATATAATTGATTTATATATCTCTCGTTAATTTTGCATTCCAAGAAAATATGGTTTAAATCTCTAATCGAAACATTATCACAAAAACAGACTGATGAATTAATTATTCCTAATTTGTGCAGATGTGCCTCATATTTCCCATATATATAGGGGAAGTATAGGTGTGGCACCAATTGATGCCAAAATGAGAGAGAATATGTTGAGATGGTTAAGTCATGTTCAACGTCGAGACGTTAATCATCCAATACGAAGAGTAGCTGAAGTGCAGATTCCTGGAAGGAGTAGGAGAGGAAGACCAAAGAAGACCTGGGGGGAGACGATAAGGCAGGACATGTTGGTAAAGGGGATTAACATTGATATGACCCAAGATAGAATTGTGTGGAGAAATGCCATTAGGGAAGCCGACCCCGCATAGAGATAAGGCAAAGAGAATGATGATGATGATGATGTAAAATCCATGGATTCAGGATAATATTTCACTTTATTTTCCAACGACGTTCATTTTGGGGCGATTTTTGGACAATAATTATTAAATAACCGCTTCTCCATTCGGCAAAAATTCCTGAAGTCTCCTCCATAGCCCACAATGCCACCATGATGCATCAGATGAATCCCATGAGCAGCAACACCTACCAACTTCTGTATATCTGGTGGCCACATCGGAGTTCAAGGCAATGAACCAACAGTCAACCAACAGCTGTACCATCCAACATCAAGAAGCCACAGTAAGGAACAGTCCCATAAGTATACCTAATCTAAATTGTTAGTTTTCGACAAGATCTAGAATATCTATCATTGAATTTAATACATAATTTTATTATATTTTTAGTGAAAAATAAAATGGTTAGTTGTTATTGTTTTATTTGCTCCAATCTAGATCTTCACTGTTCATCCTTTTGATTAAGACAATACGTTCACACAACTTGAGAGACTGAGCTAGGCTAGGATAAACCATGACTGTCATAGTTAATTAAAATATTATTTTACAATAGTACTTCAACTTTCTGCGGTGGTTCATCGTGCTAATATATGACATAAAACAACTAAAATTTAATAAAAAGTTTTGTCCTGGTAAAAGGTATATTAGTTTAAAAAGCCCCTATCGGGCTACAAACATATAAACACAACGTTTTCGCTTTGTAACAAGAGCTTCATCAGTGTTACAAGCACATGGTGAGCCACCCAAAAATACAAAGGTTGGAACCTTTTTAAACTAATATACCTTTTACCAGGACAAAATTTTTTATTAAATTTTACCTGTAATTTAATGGTATACAGCCAGCTACAAGAAATGCCGAAGGTGGTTTATAAGTGAAGATGGAGAAAACAGAATACGTGTGTATTGGAGAAAGAGCCTACACCTAGAAGATAGACAGCGAATAAAACACTGTAAGAAATATAATTAGACGTACATTAGACGACAATATAAGATAGAGGAATACTCAGGGTGGGAGAGCTATATCATAACTAAGTAGTATTCTATGGGGCCAAATGATATCCAAGGACAACAAAAGAAGAATCTATAGAACCGTAAATAAAAGCAAAGGACATCACACACATCTTATGGAAAATATAATGTCACTCAAATTCAATAAAATTTATACGAATATATTCGTTTTAATATAACGATCAATTCTTATCATTGCGCCAACTCTTAATTATGATTAATTACGGCGCAAATTGCAATTAAAGTTTATCGAAATCACATTTTTTGAGTCAGTAAAAGTGTCAGTTACCATCATTATTGCTCTGGGTATTATTCAAAAGAGCTTAAACCCCCCGCTGGGCCTAAGCGAATTAGTGAAACTAATCCTCTGATTTATGGAGTACCGACAATTTGGGTGTTTTAAAATATTTTTTCTCTCTCTAACTTATGTACGTATCCATTTGATTTCAGATTTATTTATATCAATTTCTGCTCTTATTATTGAAAATATAGAGTTGGCGCAATGATAAGATTTGACCGTTGATTTAAAACGAATCTATTCGTATAAATTTTATTGAATTTGAGTGACATTATATTTTCCATAAGATGTGTGCTTTACTCTTTAAATATTTTGCAAAGTAAATAATATTTCAATTATATTTTAAATAAATGATGACCAGATAAATTTGTTTATCCTACTTTACCGATGGTTATGCCTTCTCAAACAAACCATTTTATTGTTTTCAATTTTTTATACAACAAAAAACAACGGGCATATATATTTACATTTAATGCCTAAGAAAATAAATTGTCCACATTAATAACAATCATTTAGAAGAGCGTGGTAATCGTCTAATGACCCAGTCTGTCCCATCTCGTGTTATGTATCTACCATGTACCTGGCCACCACAAGACTACAAATTAATTCGTTTTGAAGACAATATTAGCAGCGCTTAAAAAATCGTTTAGGTATCATTGTGGCCGTAAAAAATGACCCCAAATTATTTTCACATTTGAAGACGTATCATTTTTGGTGTGTGGTGTAATTTAGCACTTAAGAAGACATTAAGATTCGTTTATTTGATTAAAATGTTATATACCCTTTAAAAAAACATCAGTATACATATATACTTTATTATTGCTTATACGTTTCGGCTATCTTCGCTATTTTCAATAAGCACTTTAATTATATAAACATTACCTAAGTACAATTTATATTTATATCTGCATTACTTGCTAGTTTGTGATGGCATTTAATAAAGCGAGATAATAATTTTGTTATAACAAATACATTGTTTAAACTGCCATTCCGCTATTTTTTTTTATTTTAGATTTTTCTTTAGTATTTACACAATTGTGAAAAGGTTTACTCAAACTTATTTTTTGTACTTATACCGGATGGAAGAAAAGAAATGTTTTTCTTATGTTAAGTTTGAGACACCCTGTAGGGAGAACGAGGTACAAATGTGAGTATACATCAGAATCCTATTGTAGTCTTATATTTTGTGAACATTTTGTTGTTTGAATGTCCCTGATATCTTTAGAAACAAAAAAATAGACGGTTTTGTAATTTAACATGTGTTTTAACCGATACAAAAGTTTGAGACACCTTGTAGGGAGAAAAAGGCACAAAGGTGAGTATACCTCGATTTTATGTTGTAGTCTCGTATTTTGTGAATATTTTATTTTTTAATTTCTCTGATATCTTTAATAACAAAGAAACTAGACGGTATTAGGTACTCTTTAATATGTGTTTCTATTGCGAACGAATTGGAAATATGTTGCTCAGGATAGAGACCGATGGAAGGAGTTGGGAGAGGCCTATGTCCAAACGTGGACGATAGAAGGCTAAGAAGATGTGTTTCTATGTTTCACATGTGTGATGTGATGCATGTCGTCAGTTAAAACACATATTAAAGAGTAACACCGTCTAGTTTCTTTGTTATTAAAGATATTAGAGAAATTAAAAAAATAAAATATTGACAAAATATGAGATTACAACATAATATCGAGGTATACTCACCTTTGTGCCTTTTTCTCCCTACAAGGTGTCTCAAACTTTTGTTTCAGTTAAAACACATGTTAAATTACAAAACCGTATATTTTTTCGTTTCTAACGATATAAGGGACATTAAAAAAATGTTTACAAAACTTAAGACTACAATACGATTTCGATGTATACTCACATTTGTACCTCGTCCTCCCTACAGGGCGTCTCAAACTTAACATAAGAAAAACATTTCTTTTCTTCCACCCGGTATAAGTACAAAAAAAAGTTTGAGTAAACCTTTGCATAACTGTGTAAATACTAAAGTAAAATCTAAAATAATAAAAAAAAATTAGCGGAATCCGTTAACCTGTTCACGAAAAAATCTACTCTGAAAATTCAGCAGAATTTTCTATATCCCTAACTTTTGACGAGCAGTTTATATACAAACTAAGATAATATGAAAAATTAGTCTCAATTCTAAAAAAACTTAAAAATTACTAAAAAATTAATATAGAAAGACTAAATATATAATTACAAGAAAACAATATATAAACAAACATACGTTTGGAACAACTTGGAAGTATTTTGCTCAAGATAGAGATTGATGGAAGGAGCTGGAAGAAGCCTATGCCCACAAATAGACAATAGAAGTCTAAGAATAAGAAGATGTTTGGAAGGTGTACTGATAGTAAAGGCTGAAAAATACAAATAATTACGGAGAAACCTGTATTTCAGAAAATAATGATCAAACAACAGAAATAAGGGCCAGGATAGAATAGTAAGAAATACGTTTGTAAAAATGAATACAATTCTCCGCAATAAAGACCTTAGATTAGAACTGAGAGCAAGAACTCCGATACCACAATATAGACTTTAAAGATGAGCACTGAAGCAAGAACGCATAAATAAGCGTCAGTCATTTGAAATCTGGTGTTACAGAAGGATGATTAAAATAGCATTAATAGAGAAGAAAACAAGCACGGAAATATGGCGAGAAATAGAACTCTTCAGAGCAGCAGTGGAGAGAATAAAGATAGTGATGATGATATCCAACCTCAGATTGGGAGGCGGCATTTAAAAAAGAAGAAGTGGAGTGACAAAATTCGGATGAAATTAAGAATAAGTAGGTATATGTCGTATTATGGGAAGTCTAGTGATACCACCAATTGATGCTAAAATAAGGTAGAAAAAGTTGTTTCTGGATTCTTTACCATCGAGAGGTTGATCATGCGTTACAAAGAGAGATTTACTTGTTACTGGAAAGACTGGGAGGGGAAGAGGAAATAAAACCTGTGACGAGGATGAGAGACTTGGGCAGGACCTATTGGTAAAAGGGATTTATTAAGGAAAAAAAACTAGTACAAGGCAACCAAAGCAATTCTGAAAAGAATAGCACCATCACACGAAAAGCCAGTAAGAGAAAAATCGAGAACAAAATAAGAAAACTGGAATTACCAAATGACAAGGAGATTAAGCAGTAAACAATGACAAACGATGTTTTAACTGACTTAGTGCATATATGTTGTGTATATTCATTCTAAAAAAATGTATAGTTTGATAACATCGACAATTAATGTGACAATTATCTTTACAGAAAAAATTCCACATCAATAAAAGACAATTTACAAGGATTTGTCCAAGTTTCGTTTCGCAAGTCATATATTTTCCGATTTTACTACCGCGTACAACAACAATTGACAGTATATCTTAAGTCTCGATGAATTCTGTGAAGTTATACGTAAGTTATTCGGATAATATCCTCGCAATAAAAATAGCGTTAGTTAGATAATAAGTAGGATAAGATCGCAAGTGGAAGATGTATGTTGCAGGAAGGCCTTCATCAGCCAAGGTCTACACGATCCGCCTTAGGCGCAGAAGAGCGGTTAACATTCACCTCTAGATCTTGTCAATATTTTAAATAATATTAGAAAATATATTTATTCGAACGATACGTTACGTGTAATAATCGTATCCACTTCGTCTCGGTGGATTTTTTTCAGAGATTTATGTGTCACTCTACACGGTTTATTGTTATTGCTGTTTTTGTAACAGTAGCGTTGTCGTATCAAGATAAGAATGTTTTTAGAGATATATCTGCCGATGACGTAGTGAGATCCTAGAAAAATGCTACGAATGTTTTGCGTTTAAAAAAGAGTTCTTATTTAATTGAGAAGTTCTTTCTTAAACATAAAATATACTACAGTGAAAAATTATTTAAATATTATTTGGAGAAGACATCGTAAAAACTATGGAAGATAATGATTGCAAACGAATATGTGAAGTCGAGGGTATCATTTAATGTATAGGATATACGAATACTACTTTTTCAGTCTTCGTTGTTGTTGTAAAAATCCTGGAAAAGAATTCTGCTACTTAGAGTGACTGGTAGACTGCATTCAACGAAATATGGAAAAGAATATAAAAGCTAACTGCTGTTATTTTAATATTACATACTTAACTAAAAATATTTTAGGTAAAATTCCAAAATTGTAATGTGCAATAAACTCATAGTTGTGACAGCTTGTATTAAAAAATGGCTCAAGTTTGCGGTACAAATGGCACGTAAACCGATCAGCTTTGTATACAGGATTTGCATAAATTTCATACGAACTAAAGGAAACAGAATAAAGAAATCAATAACACATCCATGTTAATAAAATACTGAAAAAGGGTTATGTGCTTTCACATTTAACAGTTATAAATTATGTCCGATAAAAAAATTAAATAATTTTATTTTTCTACAACCGTGTTAAAAATGCAATTTGTAGAACTCCATGCGTGCGTTAAAAATTCTACTTTAAGGCACTAGTGCTTTAAAATATTTTTTTCTACGAGCGTGCAAAAAGTCTACTTTCGCGCACGCATTTTAGTTTAGAAAGGTTCACTTTTCCGCACGCGTGTTACTTTTCCGCACGCGTGTTACTTTTCCGCACGCGGTTTTTACTTTTCCGCACGCTTGTTAATTTTGATATGTTAATATGCCTTTAAAGTAATTATAATACATGCAATAAACTAATATTTAGATATTATTTACTAATTTATTTCAAATATATTTTATTGTGTTCCTGTTTTAATGAAATTAACGCGAGAATTTGATGAAATAAAATTATTTTGATATAATATTCGAAAGTCAAATCGGTAGACAATAACAGTCGTTTTGAATCATCGTCATGGAAACCAAGATCGTCGTCATGCTAACTAATTATATTGAAAGTTTGGTTTTGACAACCATGTCAAAGAATTAATTTGTGTATATATTTTCAATAGTAATACCACTAGTGATTCAATTTTCGCGATAAGTCTGTCGATTTATTTCTAAACGAAACTGAGTTGCTTGAAAACACCACGAGTCCGTAGGACGAGTGGTGTTTTCTTTAAGCAACTCAGTTGAGTTTAGAAATAAAAGACAGACTTATAAGATAAATTAAATCACGAGTGGTATTTTATTAGACTATTTCACGAACAAAGTGATAGGTCAAAAATTCAGTAGAATGAGAGGAAGGAATTTAATAAAAATACATTATATTTTTCTTGTACCAATTTTGCAGTAGTGTTCCATATTGTTTTAATAACACTCTCCTTGTAATCACTACCATCAATTTTTCGCATGTTGAAGGCCCAGTCTTTTAGAATGAATGCTAGTCTTTCGTTGTTATTTTCTGCATCTAATTTGTAGTTGCGATCCACACAGAACATCATAAATTGTCTCCATATATAAGATTTAGATTTTCTTGTGTTACTCGGTATATTTTCTTCAATGTTTTGGTTTATAACTTCGTTTGAAGTACCACCGAAACGACTCATTTTGACGTATACAGCTACAATAATTTTTTTGGCAAACGTCAAACTTTGCTTTGCGATCGGTATCCATGGTTACGTCGTTGAAAACACGAAGCTGATAGGCCAATCAGAATTGAAAGACAGTTGGTGTTTTCGCGATAACACAAGCTGTCTTTGGTTTGTGATTGGTCAGATTATGTGAAAATTTTAAGATTAGTGAAATAGTCATATTAATTAAATTAATTGATTAAGATTTGGTAATTTTTTAAAGACTCTTAGAAAAAATATTGTTCCTAACTCTTGCAGAAAGCCTCTTTTCCGCACTCGACTGCTTGCCGAACTCCCACTTCGCGTCGTTCGGCAAACTGCAGTCGCGTGCGGAAAAGAATGACTTTAAGGCACTGCAGTTCATATTGACCGTATAGACAGTTTTGATGTAATGTCAAAAAAATGTCAGTCACGTTCAAGTAAAATTTTTTGTAGATATTGTCCTGTAATTACGTTTGTAGAAAAAATATTGTATGAGATGCGTGTTAAAAAGTACATTTTTAAGGCACTCATGTGAATTGCCGAACTCTTTATCGCTCATTCTGCAAACTTTTACATGCGTGCCTTAAAAGTGTACTTTTAATACTTATATCATAAATACATAACTATTATTTACGTTCTAATACTTTTATAAACGTAAAATACGGCAACAGCAAACTGTCTATACAGGGTGTTTCATTAATAATTGTCCATATAGTAACTGGAAAAACCTTAGCACAAAATACGAAGATTTAACCTAAAACACTTAAATAAAATGTGGTTCCTTACAGAGTTACAGGGTGTTTTATCTAAAAAATTAAAAACTATTTTTGCTCAGCATTTTAAAACTATTCGACGTATCCTTTTCATAATTGGCAGAAAGTGCGACTACTATACACCCTACTAAATTATGATAAACAAACGTTTCTAGCTACTACCAGAGGCGTACGACAGGGGATAGTGAATGGTTGACCGTTCTCAAATTCTACGCCACTGGAGGAATTACTATTTTAGTGCCATTTTTATATTCTCCAATACTTTCTACGTAAATAATATACGCTTCATTGGTAACGATAAAGTCATTAGTTTTCGAGATATTTGAAGTTAGATATGAAACGCCACAGTTATTTTGATTAATTTATGATACGAATCATATGATTAAAATTTAAAAGTTATTTGTACCCAGTACTTTAAAACTATTTGGCGTATCCTTATCATACTTGGCATAACGTGTAGGTACAGTAGACCCTACTAAATTAAGATAAATAAACGTTACTAGCTACTACCAGAGGCTTACGACAGGGGATAGTGGCTGGTTGACCCTTCCCAAATTCTACGCCACTGACGAAATTGCTATTTTAGTGTAATTGTTTGATTTTCCAATACTTTTTATGTAAATAATATACTCTTTATTCGTAGCGATAAAATGATTAGTTTTCGAGATATTTGAAATTAAAAATGAAGCGACACAATACATTAGTCAAAATAACCGTGTCGTTTCATTTTTAACTTCAAAGATCTCGAAAACTAATGACTTTATCGTTACATAAGAAGAGTATGTTATTTTCTTAGAAAGTATTGGAGAATCCAAAAATTGAACTAAAATAGCAATTGCGCCAGTGACGTAGAATTTGGAAGGGGTCAACCTTTCACTTTCCCCCGTCGTACGCCTCTGGTAATAGCCAAAAACGTGTGTTTAACATAATTTAGTAGTTTGTACAGTACCTATAGTTACTGCCAAGTATGAAGATGATACGTCGAATAGTTTTAAAATGCTGGGCAAAAATAATTTTTAAATTTTTAGATAAAACACCCTGTAACTCAGTAAGGAACCACATTTTATTTAGGTGTTTTAGGTTAAATCTTCGTATTTTGTGCCAAGGTTTCTCCAGTTACTATATGGACAATTATTAATGAAACACCCTGTATAAAAATAATAGTCCTGATCCATGTTTTCTTCTTCTTCTTCTTCTTCTTCTTCTTCTTCTTCTTCTTCTTCTTCTTCTTCTTCCTCTTCTTCTTCTTTAAGTGCCATTTTCGCGACGAAGGTTGGCAGTCATCGTGACTATTCTGACCTTCGAGACAGCTGCTCTGAACAGTTGCCGTGAGCTGCAACCAACCCATTCTCTCAGCTTCTTCAACCAGGAAACGCATCTCCTTCCTACGTTTCCCCTACCAGCTATTTTTCCTTGAATTATGAGTCTCAAGATATTATAACTTTCGTCTCTCATCACATGTCCGAGATGTTGCAATTTCCTTTCTTTTATTGTGTTTTTCATTTCCCTCTCTCTCTGCCTATTGTCTTTAAAACTTCTATATTCGTGACTGTATATCTACCCATGATATCCTTAACACTCTTCTAAATGTCCACATTTCAAATGCGTTAAGTCGATTTATTTATTGCATTTCGGTTTAATGTCCATGATTCAGCTCCATAGTAAAGAACACTGTAACACATAGGTAACATTTAATTAGCTTTATTCTGAGGGCCAATGTCAGATCAAGAAAAAGAAAGAGAAAAACATTAAGAAAAGAAAAACGGCGTATTTGGTTCACATCCACATCATGCGAAACGAAAAGTACCAGTTCCTTCAACTTATAATCCAGGATAAAATTAAAGGCAAGAGACGAATAGGACGCAAGAAAAGGTCCTGGCCCCGAAACATAAGGCAATGGACAGAGATTAACGACATACAACATACAATCTCTGATACACATTGCAAGAGACAGAGAGTTAATGGAAAATGTGATCGCTAACATCCATTAGTGGATTTGCATCTGAAGAAGAATGTCAGATCTTTGCTGCATAAAATATTTGTCATTTTTACGAAGTTGTTAACTCTCACTCTTATTTCTGCAGTATAATCGTTATTTTCTGTGATTATCGTTCCCAAGTAAGTATATTTTTTACTCTATCAATCTGCTGGCCGCAGCAGATTTTACTATTGTTCTTGTTAATTTTATAAATTTGGTTTTTTTATGTTAAGAGAGAGTCTGTATTCTCCACTATATCTTAATATTTTGTTCATTATTCTCTCTAGGGGTTATATATCTATAAGCATTAAACAATAACGGCGACAGTATGCAACCTTGTCTGACTCCTCTCCTTTTCTCTATTGCTTCTGAAACTTCTCTTTCAATTTCCACATTTGATAATGGGCTGTAGTATAAATTTGATATCAAGGTTACATCCCTCACATCCAGATTCTTGTGTTGGAGTACTTCTAAAGTCGGTCATGTTTTACCTTGTCGACTGCTTTGTTGTAGTTTATAGAGCATACATAAAGATCTCGGTTAACATCCAAGCATCTTTGTGTCAGCTCGTTAAAAGAAAATAGTTCCTTTTTTGTGCCCACTCCATTTCGAAATCCAAACTGGGAATCACTAATATCTATCTCCAGCTTAGCGTGTATTCTATTGTGGATGATTTTTAGCCGGGTTTTTAAAGTGTGTGACGTTAAACTGATAGTTTGATAATCACTACATTTTCGGTGGAATAGATTGTTTTAAATAGTTGGACTAAAAGATCTAATATATTATTTTTTTTACATGTTTACATGTTTTATACATGTTTTATTACATGTGGTATATTAAACAGGGGTGGGCAAACTTTTTTTAATAAGGGCCACAAAATGTTTTTGGTCTATTACCGAGGGTCGCAATATTTTTTGCTACCTTAAAATGTTGTAATTTTTAACTATTTACTAATTTTGTTTAAAGGGGGGAAAGGATATGGTTTGAAATCAACATTTCAAGCACATTTTTGTGAATTTTGTTTGAAATTATGGTACAATTATTTTATTTTTAAATTAAATAAACATATTCGGTACAATTCGAATAATGTTCAAAAAAATTTCAAGACCAAATATTGAAAAATGAGTTAACGGTGGCAAATTTTTACAGACACCTCCAAAAAAAGGATTTTGCAGTAGACATCAAAAAAAATTCAAAAATATTTTATTAGCTTATGAGTTTATCGAGGTAGTGCTGTCAAGTTTTTTTAGTTTTAATGATTTTTGATATCACTCAGAAGTCAAAATAAGAAAATTTTTGTAAAAAAGGGGTGCAAAACAAACTTATTTATTATTGTTAAAGAAAAAATATTTCGACAGTATTACCGCACAAAATGCCTAAAAAATCTATAAAAAATTTCAGTCATAAAAAATAGCAAGTAGCTTTTGAGTTGTAATGTCCACCGCCATTGAAAAAAGCAGTTTTGAGAAAAACGCGTTTAAAGTTTTGACAACTTTTATTTTCAATTTCTTTTTTGTCTGTCAAATCGTAAAGTGATGAACACCTAAATATGTTTTTGCATCGTTTTGTATGTTTTTATTTATATAACGATTTCCGAAGTGGAAATCGAAACGTCAAATAAATTTAATTTCAAACTTAAATTGTGGTTTATTGTCTGGTTGAATTTAGACTGGTACCAAATCAATTTAAACTACAAAATGATTTCTTTGAAGTGGTAATGAAAAATATATCTTCAAAATATTTAAAACAATTTTCAAATTCCGTCGGCAAATTACAAAGTTTTTCTTTATAAATTTTAAACTTAGTTTATGGTACATTATTTAATGATTTTAAGGAGGGAAATAATTAAACGAATTCTTGCTTTTTTGTATGATCAATTAATAGTTTGAGTTTCATTTTAAAAGTTTCATTTTGCGTTGAAAACTTATAAATTTAGCAAATTTGTCGCAGTTTTTCATTTCTAAAAATAAAGAAATTTTCTCCCCTACTTCACAGCATATTTTAAGAACCTTTTCTAAACTTAACCATCGTATTTGATTGTGGTATAAGACATCAGTATGTTCTGTTTCTATAACTTTTCCAAAAATGCTATGAATGCACGATGATTTATTCCTCTTGAACGAATAAAACCAAAAATATTAGTTATAATAATTGAATTGACGATATCTACTGGCAAAACATTTTTGCACAATACCTGCTGATTGATTATGCAGTGACAAAATAATAAGTCATGTTCTGAAGTTTGTTCATGAACGTAATCTTTAAGTTTACAATATTTGCTCCTCTTTTTGGTGCTCCATCAGGTGTTACACTTACTAGGTGGTTACGAGTTAGTTATTTCCAAACAGTTTCTAACTACTTCAAGAATATCGTTTCCATTTGTTGAAATTTCATGGATTTCATTGAGAGAGCCGACAAAACTGTGGAAATCCAAATAATTGCCCGCGTTATTTTGAAAATTTGCGCAAAAATCACCCGCTGCGGAAGTGTTAATAGCTGTATTATCTATATTTAATTATTATTATAAGCAATTATTTAAAAAAAATTTTTGAAAATGAAAATAATTCACATTTTTTCGCGGGCCGCAAAAAAATGTCTAAAGGGCCGCATGCGGCCCACGGGCCGCACTTTACCCACCCCTGAACTATACCCTCCAATAACCTCTTCGTATATCGATGTCATCATATATAACTAGGTGTAAAATACAAGATTAGCACTATCTCTAAAAGTAATCTGACGGTCGAACAGGGCTTTTGAAAGAAAGTAAATCTTACAAAAATTTCGTTGACCCTAACGGAGACAGGTGCATACTTAGAAAAAATACAAGTCCGTCCCGAAATCTAACGTACCGAAATGAGCTAGCTGTTTTACGGCAACATCTGCCCCCGCTGGCCGTGGGGTTTTTGTATTAAATTTCACTTTTATATATTAGCTGCCACCAAGAAAGAGGCAAGTGGTAATTGAACGGACCGGACAGTGCATCTTGCGTAGATAAGGAAGAGTAACGAGAATTTAATGAGAAACTGTTTCAAACGGAACGGAATTTCATACGTTTAAAATGAAAAATATCAAACATTTTAAAAGAAATACCCAGGGCCTCGCCAAGGCTTTCAAGCGCCCCGGGGCAAGTAATTTTAGGCGCCCCTTTCTCCTCCCTTTGTAAGTAGTTTTTTGCGACTTTGTGAATGGGTATGCAATATTCGCTCCGTGCGTGACCATGGTGGGGGCACCTTGAAACGATGCCAGCGTGAGTAGTCGCGAAATATTACAATATTGGAGCTATCTTTGTAATGTCGTTGTCATCGTATGTATAAGAAATGTTATCAAAAATGGTAAATAAGTGTTACCTATTTATGCTTAACGTTAAATTTTGAGATCCAAAAATGTCAGGGTAAAGGCGCTAGGTGTCGCGTCAATCATGCACGTGCACGGAGCGAATATATAAAAACTATTTTTTATTTATAGTCCATTTACCCACGATTTTTGCTCTGAATTTTAAAGGACCGCTTTAATGAAATTGAGGAAAGGCTTGACATGAAGTTTTGCACATACTATTGTGCCGATGTGTGCTTTTCTCCTGGGGGTGAGTTTCACCCCTTCTCGGGGGTGCAAAAATATATATATTCAAAAAGGTCCGAAAGTTTATAAACCGATTTATTCTGAACAACTTTTGTTCTATAGAGTTTTTTCATTAAGTTATTCGCAAAAAAAAACAGACAGAATTTTATCAAACAATACCATTCTTAGCAAAAATACACCTTATGAAAAATTGAAAAAAATGATGTAGGTATGCATAAGGTCCGTAAACTCATTAAAAGCAATGTTGTAAGCTAATGATAAATAGGTTCTTATTCGTCAAATTTCAAATCGAATATTTCAATGTGAAATAACCAAAAAATGAAGCATTTTTCGGAAAAAACTCATCACAACTTTTTTATTAAAGTGTTTAAAAACAGTATATTTTTGTTTTTAAAAAGTTTCTAGCATCAAAAGTAAGCAAGTTACGTTCAAAATAACGTTGCTTTCTTTTTTTTTGAGAAAAAATTGTCAAAATCATCCCCTTATTATGTATTGTTTCATCGTGTGAAGCGGTATCGACTAATTCTTCAGGTTTTTTTTACCAAAAACTTTTGCTTTTTTGCAAAAAATATGCTAGAAACTAAAAAAAAAACAAAAATTAAGCTTTTTTTAAACACAATGAGTTTTTCCCGAAAAATAATTGGTTTTTGTTTATTTCACGTTGAAATATTCGATGTGGAATTTGACGAATATGAACCTACTTTTCATTAGCGACAACTCTGCTTCTGATGAGTCTACAGACCTTGAACCTCGTTTTTTTGTCACTTTTTCATAAGCTGTATTTTTGATAAGAATGTTTTTTTTTTTCGATAATATATGTACTTACTTTTTGAGTTATTTGCGAATAACCGTCTAACAATGTCTTTTTTGTTGAAAAATGAATATATTTACCTACTCGCCAATACCTCGAAAAGTATTGGCTTAGTGAAAAAACGCTATAGAACAAAAGTTATTTAGAATTAGTCAGTTTATCAACATCCGGGCTTATTTTAAACGTATATTTTTTCATCCCCGAGCAAGGCTGAAACTCACCCATAGGCCAGAAGCCCACATCAGCACAATATCACTTTTTTTCTTTGACATATTAGCTATCTGTATGCTAATAAATTTCATGTCAATCCAAGCGGTCCTTTAAAATTCGGAGGTTTTGTAATGTTTAGCGTGAGTGAATGGACTGTATGTGTTAGGAAAGTAATATACCGATAAGTTATTATGAATACTACTATAAATATTTACAAAAAAAACAACGATTACACTATCAGAGAACAAATTTATAGTTCAGTTTAATGAGAGAAATAAGGGTTCGTACACTTATGGGGTCAATAATACCACAGGTAATACTAACTGCTATTTTTATATGTAATTACCTAAGATTGGTAAGCTTTCAACTTTACAAGAAAATAAAATATTACTAATATTCTGGTAATTTCTGTCAAAAATTGTATTGTCAAAAATTTTTCTCGGCACCTGCCGGCGCATTTCTAATACGGCGCCGGGGGCACCGCCCCTCTTCGTCCTTATGGACAGCGCGGCCCTGGAAATACCTATTTTAAATGTTCTTACAAACTCAAATGGCCACCTTTTAACTACAAAATTATTAATCGAACTTGTAAACGAATATTAGTGATCCTAATATTGTATTCGGAGACGTTGAAAAAGCATTCGATATCGTATAACTTTGGGCAATCATACGTGATTTAGAGAAAGTTTATTATAAATATAGATAAAAGATAAGAAGAACATAATAAACATCATACAAGTGTACGCTCCTACAGCAGACAAAGACGAAGAGGAAATAGAACAATTCTATAATAACTTAGAAGAGGTGATGAGAACAACAAAGAGACAACACATTAACATAGTAATGTAAGGAGACTGTATACGTGGACGTCACCTCAACACACACAAGAAAAAGTAATCAGAAACCAAATAGACTACATAATGGTGACAAAAAGATACCGTAATGCCGTGAAATCTACTAAAATTTACCCTGGAACTGATATCGGTTCGGATCATAATCCAGTAGTATCTGTGTTAGAAGCTAGACCAAAGAAAATGAGAAAAACCATCATCCCAACGTTAGACTTAAGTCAGCTTAAAAGTGAACACCGACGACAAACAGTGCGCGAAGAAATCAACACCGACCTCAGTGTAGCAGAAAACCAAATCCGCAGAACAGACAACATAGATGAAAAACTGAAGTATATAAACACTATAATAAGAACTACGGGAAAGAAACACCTAACCAAATCTCCAAAGAAACATAAGGTGTGGATGACACCAGACATACTAGAACTAATGGATGAAAGACGCAAATTGAAGAATAATTCAGAAAAATACAGAGAGGTTGATAAGAACATAAAGCAAATAATAAAGAAGGCCAAAGAATCATGGATTAAAGAACAATGTGTAGAAATGGAAGACTATGAAAGAAAGTATGACACATTCAATATACATAAAAAAGTAAAAGAACTTACAGGAACCCAAAGAAGACATCAAATAAGTTTGCTTAAGGACAAAGACGGAAATATTATTGTAGACTTAACAGAAAAAATTAATAGATGGAGTGAATACATAAGAGAATTGTTTGAGGACAACAGAAATAACATTGACAAGGTAAATGGTGAAACGGGACCTGAAATCCTAAAATGTGAAATAGAAATGGCACTTAGAAATTTCAAAACTGGAAAGGCAAATGGACCCGATGAGGTTCCTACTGAATTACTAAAGCTCTTGAATGATGAATCAATAGGTATAATATTGCACTTATTTAACACAGTATACAATACTGGTATTATACCTCAAGAGTGGCTGCTGTCTACATTCGTTACACTGCCAAAGAAATCCAATGCAAAAGAATGTTCAGAACATCGAACAATATCTTGAATGAGCCATCTACTAAAGATATTTCTAAAAATCATCCACAACCGAGTTTATCAAAAGTTGGAGTCAGATATTAGTAATACACAGATGGGGTTTAGAAAAGGACTAGGTACTCGAGAAGCTCTCTTCGGTTTGAATGTTCTTACACAAAGATGCCTAGACATTAATCAAGAAGTACATGCATGTTTTATCGATTTTGAAAAAGCGTTTGACAGAGTACGCCACGATAGGCTAAGAGACATTCTTGAAAGAAAAGACATAGATAATAAAGATCTGCGAATAATTCTCAACTTATATTGGAATCAGAAAGCTAACATCAAAATAGAAAACGAGATATCAAAAGCAATAGAAATACGTAGAGGAGTAAGACAGGGATGCATTTTGTCACCACTGCTATTTAATGTATATAGTGAAAGCATCTGTCAGGAAGCCCTTTTGCAAGCAAATGAAGGAATCGTAATCAATGGAGAGGTTGTAAATAATATTCGATAAGCAGACGACACTGTACTAGTTGCAAGAACAGTAGAAGAATTACAACGATTACTTACAAACATAAATATTGCTTGCAACAATTATGGCATAAACATTAATATCAAAAAAACCAAGTATATGGTCTTCAGTAAAATCATGACACAACCAGCACATATTAGTATAAACGGCATTCAAATTGAAAAAGTATCAAGTTATAAATACTTGGGAACTTTAATAAACGAAACTGGAGACCAAAAAAAAGAAATAAAAAGACGTATCGAAATTGCCAGGGCCACCTTCATAAAGATGAGAAAATTCTTCTGCAACAGAGATATAAGCATCCCTCTACGATTAAGAATGCTAAGTGGCTACGTATTTAACACGCTATTATACGGTGTAGAGGCCTGGACTCTCAAACAGAACAACATAAAAAATATTAAAAGTTTCGAGATGTGGTGCTACCGTCGAATGCTGGAGATAAGTTGGGTTGAAAGAATCACAAATCTTGAAGTAATACGAAGGATAGGAAGAGACCCAGAAATTTTATTAACGATAAAACGAAGAAAACTCGAGTATTTGGGTCACTTGATGAGAGGTCATAAATACTCATTACTTCAAAATATAATGCAAGGAAAAATAGAAGGAAAACGGAATCCAGGCCGTAGAAGAATGTCGTGGATGCGGAATTTGAGAGAGTGGTTTGGCTGCACCACTAATGAACTTTTTAGGTCAGCTGTAAACAAAGTCAGGGTAGCCTTGATGATTACCAATCTCCGATAGGAGTGGCACAAGAAGAAGAAGATTATAAATATCATCATAAACATCATGGCATCTACACTTCTGATGGAGCGACTGTCGTCCTCTCTTGACTCTTCCGATTCATTTGTGTGATTAGGCTTTCCCCACAATATTCTCCATTCTTTCCTCTTTTTGCATATTATGGATTTCCAGTCTCTAATTCCTGTTCTCCTAAGGTGTTCCTTTATCTGGTTTTCCCATTTAGCTCTGGGCTTTCCTCGTGGTCTACCAATTACTGGTTTCCACTTGGAGATTCTCTTGATAACTGCTTCTTGATCTTCCTTTTAGATGTTCCATCTATTTGAGTATTTGTGCCTTGATAAATGTGACGATGTCTTCTCCTTTCAAAGTTCTACTTATTTTGTTATCCATATTTTTTTAATTAATCATTACCTAGGTTGAGTGTGCCGGCTATTCTCCAAATAATTCTTCTTATATTTTAGAAATTTGTTATTTTTTCAGTAGTAACTGTTTTTTCCTGGATTTTATTATGAACTTTGTTAAAATTGTATTTATTACCAAACTCCTCTTGGATGCGTCTTTGCACAACTTCGCAAATTTAGATTTCTGATATCAGTGCTATGTCACCACTATACACAAAAAGTTGCATCGTCGATTTTATAATTTGTACTTTTTATTCGCCTTTTTTTAATATCAGTTGCTATTCCTGTATTTTGGAAATTTCATCACTGTTATGATTTCTGATGTCAATTCCTTCATCATCTTCGTTGCTGTCGATTCTAGATATGTAGGCCTAATTTCTATAGACCAAACCGAGCCCAATAAAACAAAGCGATTTTTTACTTGCGACTTTCTTATGATTTTCAACCACCTTTTTCGTTTTTCAACTTGCAAATATGTTGTCGCCAATTTTCTTTATAATCAACTATTTTGTATGTCTTCATTTCTTATCAGATTTATTTGGTAGCGCTATTCACTTTTGCTGTATATCTCATCTGTGTTGCCTTTATTCTGTTCTTGTATTCTCTATATTTTCTAACATTTCTAACATTCACTACCATAAATATATGAATCAAGAACAAATATGACTCATTTTATATAATTAAAGATAAACTAAAACTAAAAGTTCAGATAACAGGTAACAGAACAAGTGATGGAGATTAAATATTTAGGAATCACATTATCTAGCTACGGAAAGCTCGAAACAGAAATGGAAGATCAAGTAAATAGAGCAAACAGAGCACCAGGTTGCCAAAATGAAACAATACGAAGAAATAAAAATATCTGGAAAGAAATCAAAGGCAGAATTTATAAAGCAGTTATTAGACCTACAATAACACAAAAGAGGACAAAGATAATGCTAGAAACAGCAGAGATAAAAACTTAGAGCTTAGAAAAATCGATGGTAAGACATTATGACCGAGCTAGAAGTATAGATTATAGATATACGATGGAGATGCAAGGTGGATAACATTAATAACTGGGTAAGAAATAGAAGAGTTAAATGTAACTATTATTTAAGCCGAATGAGTAGTATTAAAAATAGAAAAGTAAAGACGGCGAGAGACGATTCTCCAATAGGAAAACTATCAGTTGGAAGACAACGAAAACGATGGAAGGAGGCAAATTGAAAAACAGACAATAATGTTTATACAAAAAGAAGAAGAAAAAGAACTTTTTCGTGATTTTTAATTTATTTTTTGGGGTCGAAATGCTTCGTTTGTTCCCAGTTCTTGTGGAGTAAATATTCAAGTCACCTCGTATAATTAGATGGTCTTTTTTAATAAATTTGTTAAATAGTTATCAAGTAATTTGTATAGATCTTCTGTTTTTTATAAATTTTTTTATTAACAAATTAAATGTTCATAATTTCGATTCAGAAGTAGAATCCCTAATACCAAGTGTCCACTTATATTTTCCCCCATTTTAACTGCCTATAACTTCTAAACGCCTCAAGATAAAAATATGCGGTTTTCGCTGAAATGCTTTATTTTAGTAAAAGTTTTGTTGAATGGATTGAATTTTTAATATCGCTTTCAAATACCAAAAAAAATAGCGGATTTTTGAAAAAAACATTTTTGACTTTTTTTTAATGGAACACCCAGTATATTTTTTTGTAAATTGAAAAAAAAGGTCATTCACCTATCCAGCGATATAAAGTTTTTCAAAATGGGTTGTCAAATCGCTGAGTAATTAATTTTTAAAATGAGAGGTGCAACGTGGATATTACATACCTAAATAACATATAAGCAAATTGGTATTATGTTATGAGATTTCCACATTGCACGTCTCATTTTAAAAATTAATTGCTCACTCATTTGACAACCGATTTTAAAAATTTTTATGAGGTGCAATGTGGAAATCACATAACATAATACCAATTTGCTTACTAGTTATGTTATTTAGGTATGTAATATCCACGTTGCACCTCTCATTTTAAAAATTAATTACTCAGCGATTTGACAACCGATTTTGAAAAACTTTTTATCGCTGGATAGGTAAATGACCGTTTTTTCAAGTTACAAAAAAATATACTGTGTGTTTTATTAAAAAAAGTCAACAACGTTTTTTTTTCAAAAGTCCGCCATTTTTTATTTAAAATTGATATAAAGAATGCTCATTTACCTATAAACTTGAAAAAACGGTCATTTAACTATCCAGAGATATAATTTTTTTTAAAATCGGTTGTCAAATGAGTGAGCAATTAATTTTTAAAATGAGAGATACAATGTGGAAATCACATAACATAATTACTTAGTTATGTTATTTAGTTATGTGATATACACGTTGCACCTCTCATTTTAAAAATTAATTACTCAGTGATTTGACAACCGATTTTGAAAACCTTTATATCGCTGGATAGGTGAATGACCTTTTTTTCAATTTACAAAAAAATATACTGGGTGTTCCATTAAAAAAAAAGTCAACAATATTTTTTTCAAAAATCCGCCATTTTTTTTCGTATTTGGAAGCGATATAAAAAATTCAATCTATTCAGACAAAACTTTTATTAAAATAAAACATTTCAGCGAAAACCGAATATTTCTATTTTGAGCCGTTTAGAAGTTATAGGCAGTTAAAATGAGGAAAAATATAAGTGGACACCCGGTATATGGACCTGAAGAGTCATATTCAGCTCCTAAGCCCTAAATAAATGTGTGCACTGCAATACATTCATCATACAATAATTGCAAGATGTTTGCATGTTGTGAAATGCGATATACATTTTAATAAAATGATCAAGATAATCTTTTAGATTCGAATCCGTGCAGTCTATCCTCTCCCCATCGTTATAGCGATCAGATCGGAGGTCGAGTAGTATAGAATAAGGCCACTCGGTGCTCCATAACCAGTTTTCCTCGACAATTCTATGTCATTGTTTACGTGGGCACCATGGATGTGTGGAAATGCTTACGCAACCATCTACATTCCATTTGAACATTTTTTTACTAGTTTGCTAACGCTGTAGGTACCGATAGACACCGGGCCAGTGTAAACACCTATGACATCCAACAACAAAAAAAATCAAATAAATAAGATACAACATACAAGTTTTCTCAAGAGAGAGTGATGAATGGTCTTCAAGGGGCTTTTATGTACCTACAAGGTATATTTTATATTTAATGAAGGAATGTCGTAGTTACTCAAACCGTTGGAAAACAACAAAAAAATTATTTATTTATATCAACATTCTTACAATGTTTCTTTTGGTATATATCTCAAATTGCTAATAAGAGCTGGGGCTGTAAATATTTATTAGGTTTGCTCTATTAAAATGGATTTTTTTTTAGTTTTTTGAGTTTCTAAATAGACCTAAGAAATTTTTCATTTATTAAAAATTAACAAATGAAAATAGTTTATATCCTTGTGGTATCGGTAAGTACTCACCCGAGGGACCGCAGATGTTCGGATCCAATTAGCGTCCCTTTAGAAAAACAATACAGTTAACTTTTCAAAGTAACAAGACATTTACTCAACACACACTACACACTACATTAGGTATCTGATTGCAAAGTCTACTATACCGTGTCAATGGCCAAATGGCCATTATTTGTCGAGATATTAAGCTAAATAAAAAAAATACCTAAATAAAATGTAATAGAGTAAAATTTTAACAATATTTTTGGACAAAGCCTGAAGCCTTTGAAAATGTTTATCACAATTTACGACAAATCTAACTCACAGCTTAATTTAAGATTTTGGTTTTTTATTTTTGTCTGAAAATTTTTACAACAATTTCTATTCACCAAATTTCTCTCCGAAGCAAAACAACCCGCACAGGAGAGAGATAATTGTCGATAATAATTCAACAGTAGAACGAATTACATGACGCCACTATATCCTTTACGAAGGAGAAACGATAGAGGAGGAGGGTATACCTGAATGGCATACAGCAAATTTTAGGCCATCAAAAGGTATTTCATAGAGAAGTGGAGAAGGAGTTAGAAGGGCCTGGGCCTTACTACCTGTTGATTACTTCATAGCAGCCGCAAAAACCGTTAGCAAGTATGCGAGACACAGAGCAGTGAATAACATGGTTTATAAAAAATACGTGCAGTAAGCAAAGGTAGGTTCACAAAATGTCTAGCACTTGCATCCCTCTCAAAATTGGAAACATTTTTTAAATTTGTCAAGTAGAATAGCAAATAGTTTTAGTTCATGAAATGTTACAGACTTACCTTTAAACACTATTGAAATTTGGAACAGTACATTGCCGTTGTCGTACCTGGAAAAGAGAACAGTAAATAAGTTCATACATAAGTTCAAGTTCAGCAGTAATGTATCAAATACTGAGTTTAACGTCTATGAAACTATTTTTAAAATTTTCTATTAGGACAGAAAGCAAGGAGTTTTATTCCATCAAATATTCTCTTTACTCACCGAGCAACTTGTCCTTCCGGTGAAACTCCAATCCGAAGCGTTATTGTCAGTTCTAATACTATAAAATTTCTCTTATAAATGAAAGTTTTTTTTCTAGGACTTTCATAATACCCAGGAGCTCTTTTCTGGTAACGCAATAATTTTTTTCAGCCTTTTCCATTGTTTTATGTTCTATGCAATAAGTATTTTTTCGCCTTCCTGTTATTATGATAATACAAGGCCAATACCATGCTGAGATGAGCCAAAATTCAACAGAAATGTTTCATCTTCGCGTGTATCGTCTAGGATTAATGTTGCCCAAAATCGGTCTTTGTCTTGCAGTCTTGGTCTTGTTCTTGAGTTTTCGCAAGACTAAGACCGTCTAATTTTAGCAAGACCAAGACCTAGACTGACCGTGCAAGATTTCAGCAAGAACAAGACTAAGTCTGCGAAACTCTTGCGTTTTGAAGTTAGGATTGAGTGTCGTTTTAGGGAGCATAGTAGTTCGGGTATATGATTAGACCCTCTATGAGACGCAAAAAAATATGTAACAAAAATTTGGAAAATTGGACTTTGCGCATTACGAACAATACCAAGAACATTACAATATATGTCATAACGAATCAAAATGTTCATTAAAAGAACTCTTGACACATTTGACACGTACTGAGAGGTCATAATTATTACAATGTAAAAATAAAATATTTTGTACAATTTTTCCTAGCAAACCACGCCTTCGCTCTGAAATTAATTGTAATTGTCCAGATTTGCTAGGATAGGTGCTAGTGTAATTTTTTTTAATCTACAAAGACATTTTGACAATCCGGTGTCCATTTAAATTGAATGTTCTTTTTGGTTAGTCGATAAAGTGTTTTAGAAATTGAGGACCAAATTCTCAATAAATTTTCGAAAATATGAACAGAGTTCACGAAAACTTCTAATTGCTTCCATATATCTTAGCTTAGACCAATCTTTAATATCTGACTTCTCTGGATTAGTCTGGATTTGTCTATAGACGCCTCTCTTTGAAATAGTTAATATTTCTTAGAATTTAGCTTTAAATTGGGATTGTTCAATCTGTAAAATACCACGCTTATGCTTATCAGGTGATCATCAAAGTCTTCTTTGCTGCATGACAACTTATGTAGCTCATTGACATAATCAGAATCTTGAAACAGCACTAGAAGTTGTTTTTGTCTAAAACTTCATTTACATTTGGCAGCTTTACTGAGTGAAAGTACTTGCGGCCACTAACTTGATGTCCTGTGTAAACAACAGGAAAGTGCTAGCAAGTGCACTTTCCTGCTGTTTATACATGACGGTTTAGTGGACGCAAGTACTTTCAACCAGTAAACTTGCCAAATATAAATGAAGCTTTAGGTGAGCGGAAGAGTCAAAACACTCTACGTGAATACTTTCCACCTGACTGAATCTGAATGCTCCTAGACAAAGTACAAGGAAAGTGTTTTAGACGGTATTTAGTACTGATTTACTTGATGACACCTAGAGAACAGTACCTAATGCTTCATTTACACTTAACACGTTTACGGGCCAAAGTATTTACGGCCACCAAACTTGCCATGTGTAATTGCGTAAACAACAGGAAAGTGCTAGCAAGTGCACATGGCAAGTTTAGTGGCCGCAAGAGCTTTCAGCCAGTAAACTTGCCAAGTGGAAATGAAGTTTAAAGCTTAAAGCTTAAAGGCCATTTACACTTGGCAAGTTTACTGGATGAAAGTACTTGCGGCCACTAAACTTGCCATGTGCACTTGCTAGCACTTTCCTGTTGTTTACGCAATTACACATGGCACGTTTGGTGGCCGCAAATACTTTGGCCAGTAAACTTGCCAAGTGTAAATGAAGCTACAGTCTCAAGTTTGAAGCGGATATGGGCTAAATTTTCTCAGTATTAAACATCCAGTTTAGTAAACTCCAAGATACTAGAGGCTTTTCTAAACATTATTAGCTTCAGAATCTTTTCTATGGTCATTTTACTAATGTCTTACATTTTAGAACACTCATTTCGATCGATTTGTATCCATGAACTGCTAGAATTCGAAAAAAACTGCTGTATTTAATTACCTAGTTTAAAAACAAATAAAAAGAGCTACCATTTAAATAATAGTTGCTCTAAATATATTATCAAATTCCGAATTAATCACATCATTATTACTCACAGTAAAATCTTTGAGGTTTTCCTATAAATAATCGGCCACCGTTGAATAAATACTATCATTACGATAATGAACTTATATCGGATAATTTGACCGCCTACTCATGAGCCGCGTTTACTCACGAAAGAAAGAAAAAGCCTTACCACACCACAAAAACATGTTTATAAATAGTGCTGTTGTGGTTTCAGTATGACCGATCGGCCGACAAATGATAACGTGGTAAACGATGATGGAAAGAATGCTTTCTGGTAATGCTAATAGGTAATTCCAACGATTGATTAACGTTGATGTTTACATTTCCGATAAATATTTCTATAATTAATTATAGATGTGGAAAATTGAAACTGAGACCAAAAAAAGTTTTTAATTATTAACGAAACACGTACATCAAGGCAGTGAAGGGTATATGTAATATTTACAAGTTTTTGAAAATAATGAAAATATTTTATTTTCTACAACCGTGTTAAAAATGCAATTTTTAGCATTACATACGAGCTTTAAAAATGCTATTTTAAGGCACTAGTGCTTTAAAAAGTTTTTAAGGCACTGCAGTTCGTATTGACCATATAGGCAATTTTGATGTAATGTCAAAAAAATATAAAAATGGAATGTCAGTCAAGTTCAAGTAAAAGTTTTTGTAGATATTGTTCTGTAATTACGTTTGTATAAAAAATATTGTATGATATGCGTGTTAAAAAGTACATTTTTAAGGCACTCATGTGAATTGCAGAACTCGCTATCGCTCGTTCTACGTGTCGAACTTTCGAACTTTCACATGCGTGACTTAAACGTGTACTTTTACCACTTATATCATAAATAACCATTATTGAAAAAATATATTAGATCCTTAAAGTACTGTGTGATGAATTATTTTTTTATTTTCTTCTTCTATTGGCAGGGATACCCCTACGATAGATAAATACAGTTTGCACCAGATAACAAAATAATAATGGTCACAATAATCTGATTATTAAGAGCACTTACTTTCAACGCAAAGATATACATAAACATAAAGACACATGGAAGTCTTCAAATGGAACAGTAATCAACCAGATCGACCATGTACTTATTGAAAAGGATAAAGAATAGTGTATTACTAACACCAGGATACACCGAAAGCCGAACGCAAACTATGTTAACTTTATGGTAGAACACTGTTAGGTGAATGAAACAGATCATGCTAGTTCGGAAGAATTTAAACATATAAAAACGAAGAGTGAATAAGGCTATGTCTTAGTTTCTTAGAGAATCAGCTTTTTAGCTAAGAAACCAGCCACTTAGCTTAAGAAGCGCTTCTTACAAGCTACAAGTTTGATGACAGAAAATGAAAAAATAAATTGCGAACAAGCATTCAACGAGTAGATGAACAAAACCAAGAAATAAGAAGAGAATCTCCAGAACAAATGTAAGGAAAAATTAAGAGATGTATGGTAAAATCAGTCAAAAACAATAGAAAAGACATTAAAAAAATGAAGAAAACATGGTTCGATGACGAATGTAAAAAATAATTAGAGGCGTGGAGTTATTTAAAACTAAGAATGCTGATATTATAATCCAAAGATGCTGTACCTAATTGAGTACACTGAAGAACAAGAAAGGCCTAAAAAATATTAAGAGAAAAGAAAATATAATAAAAAACTCTTAGGAGAAATTGAGGAAAATTATAAAAAAAATTTAAGAAATCTGTATCTGGGAACAAAAAATGAAAAGAAAGGAGATTGTATAAAGGAAGTGCCTTGTATCGACAAGGTGCCTCCCACTAGGGAAAAGGTTAAAAATATTATAGAGAGCTAAAACAGTAACAAAAGTCCAGGAAACGACCAAATACTATGTGAGATAGTTCAAATATGGAGAAAATCGCATGTACCTATAGAGAAATGCAGATTAGATTTTAATCGAAAAACTATGGAATGAAGAACAATTACCAAAAAAATGGTAGGAAGCAATAATATATCCCATTCACAAAAAGGAGATAAAGCGAATGCAACAATTAAAGGAACAGCATTGCTAAACGTCGCATAAAAAATATTGGGAAATTTAAAGACTATAGTAAAAAACAATGGAAGATATAATGGGTAATATCAGGCAGGGTTTAGACAAGGAAGAAGTACAACAAAACAGATTTTCTTGTTGAAAGAGATACTAGAGGAAATCTGTCAACTCCATAAACCCACGGTGATATTATAATGTAGACTATAAATAAGAATTTGCTATAGCAAAAAAAAGGAAGGAACTGTATAAGTCACTTGAAGAACCAGAAATAAGTGAAAAATTATTAGAATGATACAACTAACGAACTACCATTATGAAATACAAATGCATGCAATAGAATTAGGGTTCGATGGATGAAGTGGAAAGAAACGAGTAGTGTGTTGTACGACAGAAAAATTCCAATGCAGCTGTAGGGACGTTTGTCCCATATGTACATAGTAATTTTATCTACATTTTAGTTCTGTATTTTACAGTGTCTAGATCTCATAAAAAATATATGTAATAAAATTGTACGTCTACAAACGAGTACGTCTGTGGAAGAGCCATTTAACACTGATTTATTACTATCATTTAATACCAAATAAAATATAGATTCGTAATTTATTATTGATGTTCAAATTTTTTCATAGTATACGACACCAATATAAGATCTAGACGCTAACTGATCTTTTGAATTATTATATCATTGCAAATTAAGGATTTTAATAATAGCTTGATTTATTCCTTATGTACAGTTAAGTAGTCTTTAAAATTATTATGTTAGATTGTGCGCCTGCAGCCAAATCGTTTCGTAGTGTTTAAACGACGTTACAAAGAAGAAACTGGAGATTTTGTTGGACGTTTGATAAATTATAAGAATTAATGTTAATTTTCTTTAATAAATCACGCTTCCTGTGTCTATTTTGTATTAAAAGTTGTACACAAACCTTTTAAACGAAATGTTAAATGTTCTAACCATGAAAGAACTAAAAGCTGCACGAAAAGTCTAAGAAGAAATGAAAATATTTGTTAATCCGAAAACGTTTTGCTTTGTGTTGTAATCCTTATTGGGGTCTTTTAAATATACCTTTTACAAAGGATCCTGCATTTTTCTTTAAATGAAAATATGTATAGGTAGTGTGACCAACTAGCCCGAAAAATCCGGGACATGGCCCGAATTACGAAGTCCTGTCCCGGCGTCCCGGACAAGGCGTCTGGGCCATCCGAATTCTCAACATTTTGGTAAAATTCCATTTTGAAAATTTTAATACATTATTCTTCTAAGAATTCACATCAAATTGAATTGGTGGGACGAAAAAAAGTCTACAATTTCTAGACTGTTATACTAACACCACATTCAAAACGCATGCATTTTATATCGTCGTATTCTAGTTCTACGAAAACTCAAAATATAAACTTTTTCCGGTTTCTGTATTTTAATTATCGTCTTCTGAACAGACGATTTAAAAACATGAACATCAAATAATGATAAATATATTTTAACCCAAGGTTCATTTTACATGGAAATCCAACATTAGTTGATTTTCCAATTTTTCGTTTTTTGAGAACGATTTCCGGATTGGAAGTCGGAACGTCAAAACTAACAAAAATGTAATTATCATTACAACCCATTCCATCAAAAAAATTTTTGTCAACATAAAAATGTTAGATAATTAATAAAATGATGATAATCAAGTTTTATATTAGAAAAAAAATGGCCCGATTTTCATTGAAAAGTCCAGGATTTTAGGTAGTTTTTTCAGCCATGTCCCGAATTTGACTAAATTGAAGTTGGTCACACTATGTATAAGTAATGAACTATTAGATACCAAAACAAGAAACCTTAAAAGAATACTTAACTGAATTCCAAAAATCAAAACAGATATAAGAGCACGAAAACTATGGTCATGATACATTTATGAACACAGAGCAGCAAAGCCTAATCACTGTTGTAGAGAAGAAGGCCATCATCTGCGTTTCGTTGGGTATTAGGAACACCATTAATGTTTATTTGGATACCAAATCCAGGGCAAGAGAAGTGTAGGAAGGAGAAGAATCTCATGGTTGCGTAACCCGAGGGAATTGTACGGATGCACATCAACCGAACTCTTCAGAGCAGCAGCATCTAAGATCACAATAGCCGTGATGATGGCCAACCTCCGTCGCGGAGATGACACGTAAAGAAGAAGGGTTACTGCATTGGTTATCGACATTCGACGACATCAGTGACACCTGTTTGTCGTGTGCCAGTGTACCAGTGTTGTTTTCGAACGTGTAGCCAAGCTGAGATGGAATTGGGCAGGTCACGTAGCAAGAGACTCAAGATGGACCGAAAACTAGTTGACTGGAGCTCAAGAGACGACAAACGCAGCAGAGCACGACCATCAACATGCTGGATGAACGACATTAAACGAATCTCAAAGAAATGAAAACAAGACGCACAGAACCGTGGAGAGTTACGAAAAATAGGAGAGACCTATGTCCAGCAGTGGATGGAAGAGGTTACATGATGATGATGATGTATTGGTTATCCTTCTATATACCTTCTATAATATCCTTCTATAATTAGGTCAGGTCGTCTCCGATTTTAATTTCTGGTCCACGGACTTGAGTGTTTATTGGAAATATTTACGTCTGAAGTCTAGTAGTTATTTTGCATAGTGACGTTTAAATAATATATTGATGTTGATAGTTTGTAGGCTTGTTGCATCTATGTCCTCCTTCTTAAATTTCGTAAGAATCTCTAAGCCTTCACAGACTCTAGCTTACTTCATATGTAGCTCCCTCTAGTGATTCTAATATGTGGGCATAAAGCATATCTGTGTCGTCGTTTACATATGCACAATTAAGTCTTTGGTCCAGAAATAGATTAGAGACTTAATTATACAGAGAGAGTCTGTAATTTGGAATAAATTCAATATCTCAAATACTATTGGTTTTTTTGAAAAATGCTCAGACCAGTCGATTATTAATTCAAATTGTCCTTTTTGGCATATAATAATAATGTATACAGGGTGTCCCAATTTAGAGATATGACGTCATCGTTGATTTTCTTAAATGGCAACAATGTCATTTTGATAGCTATTTTGATAGGGTGTATAAAGCTATACACAACTGCCAAATATAAAATTTTTATTCTCTGCCATTTACAAGATAATAGAAAATAACAAAGTTATGACTGTAATTTAGAATAAATTCAATAATTATTATAATAAGTACTATGTAATTGTTTTTTTAAATGCTTAGACCCGTCGATTAGTATTTCAAATTGTCATTTTTGACATATAATAATAATGTATACAGGGTGTCCCAATTTAGAGATATGACGTCATCGTTGATTTTCATAAATGACAACACTGTCATTTTGATAGCTATTTTGATAGGATGTGTAAAGTTACACACAACTGCAAAATTTCAAATTTTGATTTCCTACCATTTACAAGATAATAAAAAATAACAAAGTTATGATAAACAAGTAATCAAAAATAATAATTGAATTTAATTATTTCGAATAAGCAAATGCTCATAACGTTGCCCATTGACAATTTGACAATAATTGAGGGCAACATTATGAGTATTTGCTTAATTGAAATAATTAAATTCAATTATTATTTGATTACTTGTTTTTCATAACTTTGTTATTTTTTATTATATTGTAAATAGTAGGGAATAAAAATTTGAAATTTTGCAGCTATGTATAACTTTACAAACCCTATCAAAATAGCTATCAAAATGACAGTGTTGCCATTTAAGACAATCAACGATGACGTCATATCGCTAAATTGGGACACCCTGTATACCTTATTATTATACGTAAAAAATGACAATTTGAAATACTAATCGACGGGTCTGAGCATTTTTCAAAAAAACAATTAGTAGGTATTTTAATTATTGAATTTACTCCAAATTACAGACATAACTTTGTTATTTTCTATTATGTTGTAAATAGTAGAGAATAAAAATTTGATATTTTGCAGTTGTATATGACTTTACACACCCTATCAAAATAGCTATCAAAATGACAGTGTTGCCATTTAAGAAAATCAACGATGACGTCATATCTCTAAATTGGGACACCCTGTATACATTATTATTATATATCAAAAAGGACAATTTGAAATAATAATCGACGGGTCTAAGCATTTTTCAAAAAAAAAAAAAACAATTAGTATTTCAGATATTGAATTTATTCCAAATTACAGACTCTCTCTGTATATAAAAAGAGAATTAATTTAGGACTTTACCTTACAACTTACATCTGATAAATCAATGTAGGTAAGTTGAATTATAGTATAATCTAAGCATGTACTAAAAAAATAATAATTATATTCATTTAATTAATTCTTAGCATCTGCTATGTTCGTTCAAAAACTTGTTTTTTATATGGCAAGGAAATCTTTAAAATGTATGCTGTCGCTAACACAAGGTTTCTAATTTTAGTCTTTTGGGCATTACAGTTGCTCCTGTTCTACTTGTTCGGTGGAACTTCCTGAGCCTCGTGGTGCAGCACATATGGCATAACAACTGCCGCAACATACCGCAGATACCATGCAAAACTCAAAAACTGTCTGAAACTATAACAGGTTCGATCCCCGGCATCTTTCCCAACTTGAAATCTACTCATTTGCTACAAGTTGTCCAACCAGCATTTGAAACCATCAACAAGTTATCCTGTCAGCTACATGAAGCCAAAAGTATCAGTAATTTAAAAATTTTGAAAAGCTTTAGGCAGGTTTTGCTTTGTTGTTATTAAAATTTCATTTTATTTTTTATATACAACAAATAGGTGCGAATAATAATTGCAAACAGGTGTTATCATGGTCTCTCGAAGTACTTATCTAACAAACGTCGGTCTCAAAAAACTCGTATAAGGCTGTATAGAACAGTGATAATCCCCGTTCTTACATATGGATCAGAGGCATGGACGTTAACTAAAACAGATGAATCCGCTCTATCAATTTTTTAAAGAAAAGTGCTACGCAAGATATTCGAGCAGTCTGTGAGAACGGAACATGGAGGCGTAGATATAACTTTGAACTGCAGAATATCTACAAGCATACGTTTGGTGGAAAAGATATTATCACTGTAATTAAGCGAAACCGCCTGTAGTGTAGCCCGGGCCCCTGAATCGAACATGATAAAAAAGATTCTAACAGCGCAACCCATGTGAATGACAAGACGGAGTAGACCAAAGTTGAGGTGGATGGACGTGGTAACACAAGATGCCGAGAAGATCGGAGTCGGTAACTGGAAAATGCAAGCAAGGGACAGAACAGAATGGCGTAGAAAGCTTGAGAAGGTCGAGGCCCTCTAAGGGCTGTAGCACCAATATGATGATGATGATGATGATGATACAACAAATAGGTAACATCATCTTTTATTTGTCCGTGCGAAATTCATTTTTCAGTTTTGCAATTAAGACATGACGTACCTGCCTACCCCTGAGAGACAGAGCTAATAGAAGCCGAAACAATTAGCTCCAATGTTAGTTGTTTACAAATTAATTACAATTTGAATGTTATATAACTTAAAATATTGTGTAAAATTAAATTATTGTGTATAACACCAAACAAACTGGAAAAGGCAAAAAATAGAAATTTTATTAATTAAATTAAATTATAGCAAGATCAGTCGAGTTGATACCGTCCTGCGACATGACATTCTCCTCTTCCCCGTAAACACCTTTCTATACACATACAGCCAGTCCTCTGCACATGATTACATCACCTTCGGCGACAAATTTAACTTCACTTGTACAGATTTTTATTAAGTGCCACTTAATCGTATTAGTTTCCTCATGATCGCTAATTATAATTTAAGTTTCAATATACGTCCAGCTAGAGAACGATTTAACCATGTTCATGTTCCTGAATTGTGAAATGTCCCTCTCAGACTGAAATCCAGCCTTCGACTTGTTTATCGTTACGATATAAGTAAAACCTGTCGATCGTTATTGCTGAACTGAAACTATTTATGTGGAAATTTCGTAATTGAGACAAATAACTTTATTGCTTTTGATTTGTTATTTTATGAAATTCTTGTTGCTCGTTAGTCTATATCTACATATCCACTTTCTACATGTAATAAACAATCAAGTATTTACGTTAAAAGATATTGGGTGAAGTATTTGCCCCCCAATGAACACAGACAACTAAAAATTTGAGTGAAAAGAACATTTTATTGAAATTCAACACAACTTTAAAAGGGTAATATTTATTTCAAAAGGGCTTCTTCGAAAATCTTAAATACAATAACTACTACTTCCCATAAAAGAAATGTTCCATAAGAAATCTGGAAACATTTTCTTTAATTTTACCAACGGATTTATTGAAAAATGTAATTAAATGGCTATGTAATACATGCTACTACATTATCTCTTATTTCACTATAAGCAATCGTACTAACTCCAATCCTACCATTACTTTTCCCTATTTACCACAATTTGTATCCCTCTCTTGTGGGGGCTTCGGCGGCAATGGCCGCCGAAGGATGTTTTATGTAGAATGAAAAATTTATTTGAAGTTATCTAAATAATCCCTAAAGAAAAGTTAATTTTTAGTTATAATTCGTGAAAGTGAAGTAGCTAAGTGTTGTCTGTTATAGTTATTGTAGTACAATTATGGCAGTTTAGCTTTATTAAGGAAGAATTATTTTCGAGCATGATTGCTAATGTATTTGTTCTTAGTTAAATGGAATAATGGATATTTGAAGAAAAGTTATATATATTATTTGTAAGGATAAAAACGTAGGTTGTGCATTGTTTCGAGCAAGACTCGCATAACCTACATACATGTACTGGGTAAATGATAGCGTATTGCATAATCGAAACCCATAAAAAAAGGCAGAAGAAGAAGTATCCCTCTCCTTGTTCTTTCGACTTTTTAGTCCTGAGCGCATCTGTTTTGAGATAGACGTTGAGAGGTGACTCAAATTTTTTGACAAAATATGAAGGAAAATTCGATTTTTTATTGGTTTTTTGATTATAACTTTAAAACTTTTCATTTCTGAGAAAAGTTGTACTGACATAAAAGTTGCGTAAGTAAATTTACTGCAATATAGAATCGGCTAAAGATTTAAAAAATAGTCACCCTTGTTGCAAAATAGCAATAATTGCGAAAAAAAACATACAAAAACAAGTATTCGCATTTTACGTTTTTCAACCATTTATGCTAAACTTAGGAGCTTCATATTTCACCCAGAAAAACTTTATGATATAGTAAAACAAAACTGTAAATTTCATTAAGATCGGTTTAATAGATTTTGCAAAATAATTTTTGCAATCCAGCTTTCGCAAAAAAAATTCATTTTTTTAAATGTTGCAGGACTGAAAATAAAGCAGATAGCAAGTTAAATTTTTTTTTACTTATAGAAGTGTATTGCACCTTTTATTTGCAATTTTCAAAATTAAAATCGATGCATTATCACGGCGCCAGGAATTTTTTTAAATAAACATTAATTTTTGGTGCTACGCGCAGAATTCTTGCAAAATTTCTTCCAATCTTTATTTAATATATTATTTTCTTACTCTATATTTTGTTGTATTTTAATATTTTAATTCCACAAAAATCAAACCATTTTATTCTTGTTTGTGAAATATTGTTTAAAAAATTGCATATGTTTAAAAATAATAAACTTTTATTCTCTAAGTTAAAATATATGAACAAAGAAAGTTTTTGCTAAAAAAAGTGTTATTTCAATGGATGGAGTATGTGTTTTTAGTTTGCAATAAACAAATTTATTTATTTATATCGAAATGTAATAAAAATTAAAATGTATCAATCATTATCAAAGGTCATTGGAATGCCCAAACAGAGCAAACTATCCTCTGTCCTGCGCGTAGCACCAATAATATATGTTTATTTAAAAAAAATTCCTGACGCCGTGGTAGTTAATCGATTTTAATTTTGCAAATTGCAAATTAAAGATACAGTACACTTCTATATGTAAAAAAAATTAACTTGCTATCTGCTATATTTTCAATCCTGTAACATTTTGAAAAAATGAATTTTTTTTGCGAAAGCTGGATTGCAAAATTTATTTTGCAAAATCTTTTGAACCGACCTTAATGAAATTTACATTATTGCTGAATGTGTCATAAGGTTTTTCTTGGTGGAATATGAAGGTCCTAAGTGTAGCATAAATGGTTGAAAAACGTAAAATGCGAATACTTGTTTTTGTATGATTTTTTCGCAATTATTGCTATTTTGCAACAAGGGTGACTAATTTTTAAATTTTTTACCAATTATATATTGTAGGAAATTTAATGCAACTTTTATGTCAGTGCAACTTTTCTCGGAAATGAATACTTTTAAAGTTGTAATAAAAAAACGAAGAGAGAAATCGAATTTTTCCTTCATTTTTTGACATTTTGATTATTTAAACAATGTTCCGGACCTTTTTGAGAGGGAGGATAGCTCAAATATTATTATTTTATTTATTTTTAAACAATCTCCGGACTTTTTTGAGAGGGAGGATAGCTCAAATATTAGTATTTGATTTATTTTTATACAATTTCTGCAAAAAAATTTGAGTCACCTCTCAACATCCAAATGTACTAATATTTTTACAGATGCGCCCTGGTCTATTTGTATATTTCTAGGTTCTTGAACACAACCAATTTCAATTCTCTCTGTTTTAAATGCAACTACTAAATCTACATCCTTACCTGTAAGACTTCCAAGATTCTAAGACCCTATTCTAATTTTTGTAGCTGCCATGTTGTTCCCTTTGAAATAGTCCTTAATCGAAAGTCAAGTCCTCACCGAACGAAGCCTCAGTTTATTTACTAACTTACTTACTCTGTGGAGTTACAATCCTTCGTGGAATTTAGCCTACTCGAAAACATGCCTCCACTTTAGCCTCCACTAGAGCTTGCAAAGAACACTGATGATGCTCTGTTTATAGCAAAAACCTTCTGTATTGTATTTGTAGCTCTTTTTTGGGTTTTTTTTTAAATAAATATACTTTTTACGCAGAAGATTTTTCTTCAATTTTTGTAAATAATGGTATACAGCCAGCTACAGAAAATTCTTCCTTGTGGATGCCTCCACTCTTCTCTGTCTTGAGCAATCTCCATCCAGTTTTCCACGCCCATAGCTTTGAGGTCTCCTACTATATTTTCCCGCCACCGGAGTCGAGAGCCTCCGCATGGTGTTCTTCAAGTTGGTACTTCTACAGCTTTACTGTTATTTCATCAGAATGTTTTCTCAGGTGTCCTACCCATTGTCTTCTGGACAACCACTGTTGCCTGGTCTCAAGTCCAGGATGAAAAAGGAGGGTAAAGCAAGAGACTAACTAATCATTCTTAAAAAAAATAGTTATGGAAATGAAACGGTTTATTTTTGAAAAAATAAAAAAAAAATAAGACGGGATAATACCCGAAGGTTGGCTGTGTACCATCTAGTTAAATAAAATTAACATGAAGTAAAACTCCCTAGTGTAGTTGGTATATTCAATAAAAATTCTAAAACATTTTAAAAATCCAAACGAATTAAGTTCATAACGTTTTCGGACCTATCGGTCCACCATCAGTGAACTCTCTGTCCTTGCTAAATAGCCACAATGCCAAATACTGGTTAAGAGGTCTGTTCTAACTACATATTGAAATTTGTGAAATAATTTGGCTTACATTGGATGCCAACGGATAACTATTAGCAACAAGATGCTCTACTCCGTTAATAAAGAGATTTTTTATATAAAAAATATCTTATAAAATGTTATGAACGTTGAAAACGTTATGAACTTAATCCGTTTGGATTTTTAAAAATTTTTAGAATTTTTATTAAATATACCAACTACACTAGGGAGTTTTACTTCATGTTAATTTTATGTGGTTTATTTTTTATTACATCGAGAAGGTATTTTCATTATTATGGCCTGAAACGATTTTCGGACGTTTGATGCCTGAATGCGTTTTCTATAGTGTTGCCCAAAATCGGTCTTGGTCTTGCAGTCTTGGTCTTGTTCTTGCGTTTTAGCATAACATAGCGTCTTAGCATGGTCATAAAAAAATATTTCAATGTAAAAATAAAATATTTCATTCTTTCCTAATATCAGACGACGCCTTAGCTCCGAAATTAATTGTAATTGTCTAGATTTTGAGAATAGCTACCCTTTCATAAAATAATCTTCTTGTGTTGTGTGACGCGGACAGTATAATAATATTGCATTGAAACTTTTAAAGATATAATATAACGCCTAAGGTGATAAAAATAATAATACGAATAGCATATCCACTGTTACGGACAATCACTCAATTGTTTTTCCTTATCAGTTAGTAGGAATCTAAATACCATATCGTAAAGACTAAACGTCCTACTTATAAACTGTTTGCAGGATGTGCAATCAGATATTAAATCAATCGGTCAAACAAAATTTTTGCTGAAAAAGCACTAGATAAGATAATGCCTGGCTACCCTGTATAGTCTATTAGTTTTCGTCTAATTTTAGTCTATTAATTTTAAAGAACCGCTTGGATTTTGGATTGACATGTTTGCATACACATAGCTAACACGTCAAAAAAATATTGGCCGATGTGTGATTTTGCCCTGGGGATGAGTTTCACCCCTTCTTGGGGGGGGGGAGTTAAAAAACAAAGGTTTAAAATAAGTCAAAGTTGAATAAACTGACTAATTCTAACCAACTTTTGTTCTATTTTATTCATCTAAAAATAAAGTTAATACTTTTCGAGCCATTTGCGACTGAATATGTTCATTTTTCAAAAAAAAAACACGTTTTTTGACGGTTTTTGCGCAAATGACTCAAAAAGTAAGTATTCTATCGAAAAAAATATTCTAAGCAAAAATATATCTTATAAAGAATTGAAATAAAATTATGCATTTAATGGTAGGGCAGCCCAAGCGGGGATTTTTGCAGTTACTAGAGCGCGTCAGATTATCACATGGGGAGAAACCTTGTACCCTGTAAATGTACCTCTACCATATATTGGCTTTTAATACAGGGGAATTCGTTAAGAGAGGCCCGAAAAAAATATATATCCTTAGAAAAACTCGAAATCGTCAGATTAAGATAGGGTAAGTTAAGTATGTACATTGTACATGCAAAACAGTGTATATCTAAAAAAATCTGACGATTTGTGCGGGGCGTAAGGAAATGACACAAAGTCAGAAAGAGTCACAAAGAGTCACAAAGTTTCACAAAAAAGCGAATATTTCGCGAAATGAATGTAAGATCGAAAAATTAAAAAATACGTTCAATATTTTTCAAAGATCTAACCAATGATACTAAAAACCACCACCCACGGAGAGGGGTCGGGGCAAATTTTAAATTGTAAATGCGAACCTCGCGATATTTCGCGAAATGAATATCAGATCAAAAACTGAAAATTACACGTATTCAATATTTTTGAAAAATCTATCGAATGACACCATAGAGTGGGGGGTACTTTAAAATTTTAAATAGTATCCCCCATTTTTTATTGCAGATTTGGATTCCTTACGTAAAAATAAATTGGAACGCAAAAATTGGAAATGGAAAATTAATTTAAAAAGTGGAAAGTCTTCCACTTTATGGAAATCTTTACTTAACTTTTTTTGGTTTTAAAACCTACCCTTCACAACTCGATAGGTCCCCGTAACGCTCGAGTAACTGCAAATTTAGGATACCTTCCTCCCCTACTATAATATATACACCATATGAATGAATGAAGTTTATTAAAATGTTATGCAAACGTTTATTAAGATACAGACTGACTCCCGTGCAACATGGTAGATAGCCCAGTTAGTTAGACTATAGGCAGGGGTAGTTTAGATCGTGGGTTCAAACCCACCTAATGCGAGTTGTGCAATGCCTGGTTGCACCAACAAATCTTAAGCTTAAGACGAGAATAAGATAAGAATTAAATATAATATAATGATAAATAATAAGATTATTAAATATAATGATAGATATAATTAATAATAAGGTAAGAATCGAAAATTACGGTGTAACGTAAGTGATACTCAAGGCGGCTCTATCTATAAGTTGAGCTGGGCTTAGCTGGAGCTTAAGATCTGTTAGTGCAACCAGACATAATGCATAGATATTTATTAATTTGGTTGGTTTTTATTATGTCTATATTAAGTCAAGCTGAAAATGTACCTATACGTTTACGTTGTTCTAAGATCTAAAGTAATATTTAATAAATAGCAATATGCTAGTGGGTAACTGCGAGACTTGCAAGACTCTTGCGGCAAGACCAAGACCAAGACCAAGACTGGGAGTGCAATACCAAGACCAAGACCAGGTGTATTGGTGCAAGACCAAGACCAAGACTGTCCAAGACTCGTCTTTGTCTTGCAGTTGGGCAACACTAGTTTTCTATATCACTGGATGATTTACATTTACTCCACACCCAAAATGCAGTATTACTCCACACCCACTTGCGTTTTTCTATATACACCAAGATTCCTACTATACGGACTACCCTATAAGCCAATGTATTCTTCCACTAGGAGGCTCATACTATAGTAGGGATAATATTTTTTACTGTTTCTTTCATTACTGCTCTTATAATTATGGGGTATGGTATGAGTGGAGTTATGGATAAATTACCTCATTTATAAAATAATTGGTTTTATTTTAAACCATTTTAACAAACAAGTTAAATTGCTTACACGGTTCGTCTTCTGTTATTACTGTACACAAAATTTTATATATTGTTCTAAGTATTTTGCTATTTCTAATTTAACTTAATATTAGACAACTATTGCAAAAAGCATTAGAAAAACATTTGCAAGGATGCCATTAACGTTTTTTACTACTTACGGCCACTTCCTCTACATATATTACAAATAAAATAGCTAAAACACTTCTATTTCCTTATATAAATGTTCTATTGTCTTTTCGATATTCCTCGATAGTAGGTACCTAGCGAAGAGACAAAAGATATTTTTATTTGTTTTTATTAGCATTGGATACGAAACTGCTAACGTAGGTTGAGGAATATTAAGTACAAAGTCGTGTTCTGAATTAGCTTCCTTCTTATTAAAAATTCGGAGTAATTTTGTGGCCAAGGTCGACACGACCATATTTTATTCACTTTACGATCCCATCCTATTTACACCTGGGAATTTTAACTAAAAACATGTAATGATATCGAATCTTCCTCTTTCAAATTGAGAACTAATTGCATACAGAGTGATTTTCTGAATTTGTAAATTCATTCTTATTATGATGTTCTTTTTTTCATAGGCTTCTTTCAGTGCGTCACAGTTTTTCGATTTCTTTCTAACGCATTAAATTGTACCTATGTGACAGAAAAAAGGTACGTGTGATTATACTCATTTATAACATTTATTCCAGTTGATAGATGGCGTTACAATAAAAAAAATTATTTACGTATTACCTATATGACTATAATCTGTACAATTTTTATGACTATACAAGTCAAAAAACATACCTTTTTATAAATGCAATAAACACGATTGATTTGTTTTTATACCAAATTGCAAATAATAGGGTTATACCCTCGGTTATTAGACTTTATTACGGTTGCCTTGACCGACGGTAGTGGGGAGACTTATATATTTTTGACTTTACGTCACAAGAGTACACATTCCCATATTTTTAAATGATTTTCGATCATTGAATGTGTGTTATTATGTATATATGTGTATTATTTGTGTTATTATGAAATAATAAGACAAATAGTACACATTTTATCTTATACCGGGTGGTGAATCGTAAAAATGGCCATAGGAAACTCAATGTAAAATTCCAAATTGTTGAATTCCTGCTTCCCTAATTATTTTACATCAAAAGTCATGAGAGAATACTTGTAGAGAATTAAAATCTGTATTAAAATCAAAAGTTAAAATCGTTCTACGATTTAAATGCATTCCAAAATTTTGAAAAATATGATACATTTGCCACAATAGGTATGCGTGTAAAAGTTAGGCCACACGTTACTATTTAACTGACAGTGCTCACACCATTGACTGAATAAAAAATCTTTATTATTAATACTTTCTCCGCAACTGAGGGTATCTTATCAACTGTATTGTTTTTAAACAATAGATGATAAAATAAAAATATTGACATTTCAAAAATATGAACATTATTGCATTGTGTGTGGCCTAAGTTTGGGCTGAAAACTAAAATGTATTACATTTTTACAAAATTTTGGAATATGTTTAATTACGTAGACCAATTTTAACAGTTGTTTTCAATACAGATTTCAATCCTTTACAAATAGTTTCTAATGTCTTTTGATGTAAAATAATTAGGGAAGCTGGAATTCAACAGCTTAGAATTTTACATTGAGTTAATGCAAAATTTTGACGCATGTCAAAACTCTCAATGTGTTTTAATTGTATTCATCTTTTTCGAATCCTGAGAAAACTAATAAATATTTTTGAAAAATTTAAACTTAGAATGAAAGACTACATTATTACCGAGAGCCGATAGTCCCTGAAAACTTCTATAATGTTTATTTTAATAAGTTACAGGGCTGAAAATAATAGAGAAGTGTGATATTTAATTTCAAATATTTCATTCAATAGAAACTGCTTGTTTATTCTAAGGGGCTTTCCGCCCTCGGTAATAATGTAATCTTTCATCCTGCGTTTAAATTTTTCTAAAATACTTGGTTTTTTCAGGATTCGAAAAAAATCATATTACGATTCAAATGACAGTACACTCTCGTGACGTAATCGCACCCTTAATGTTCATTGGTTAGTCGATCTAGGCAACCGTAGTAATGTCTAAGAACCGTGGGTTATACCTACTGCAATAACAATAACTGTCAGATTTAACTAAAATGTCAATGCAATGATCCTCTACATTGTTAAAATTATATAATGACATCCAAATTAATGACACACTGAAAGACTGAGAAGAACTTAAGGTTTTAGTCTTATAGATATGTAATAATTAATTTATTTTTTCCGATTATAGCGCCATCTATCAACAACTAGAATAAATGTTATAATGTGTATAATCACAGACGTACCTTTTCTCCTGTCACTTGTGACGCACTGAAAAAAGCGTCTGAGAAGCACCATCATACTGCTGTCCTGAATAGTTAGTTAATGGTGCTGTTAAACCTAAACCATTGGTGTATATTTTTTAATTAGGAGTATCATCTCCTTAATGATTTTGCTTTCCTCCTTAGCACCTGGGTATTTTTGATTCTCTTGATATATGCACCCATCACTAGAAAGTTTCTAACCCTTCTAGTCTGAGGGTTCGAACTATAAAAAGCTTTAAATTGCTGACTGGTAACTTTGGTTTGACTCTATTTTCCTAGCCGCGGTCGCCATTTTCGAGTAAAGGCTCGTATGCCAACTTTTCCACGAATGCATCTAGGAAGGAAAACTCCTTTCTCAATGTAGCAATAAAGACATTGTTTTATTACACAAGAAATAGAGAACAGAGAGACATATGTATATTACACAAGACATAAATGACCTAAAAACTACAAAAATTATCAAAAAAGACTAGAGGCTAAGTTAGACTTCTATCAGGCCTGAGGACGTGTATGGAGTGTATGGCAGTTGCAATGCGGGGATAAACTTTCATAGTTTGCTCACTTCGAGCAGAGAGCATCAGGCCTACGTTTCTCCGATGATGACTCCAATAAGAGTCGAAAATCGTCGATTCAGAGTGCTGGACTGCGCTCCCTGTTCTAAGTGAAAAATAAGATTGTTTTGCCTTCGTATTCCACCTGAATAAAAATGGTATACATTTTTGAAGTTATACTTCTTTAGGCATGAGGGTAAATTTTTATTTTTACTGGGCGCATGCGCACACTGACAATATGGTATGAAACGTTATACGAGATCTGATTGGGTGTTAAAATCATCTGTCAATAATTGTTCAAATGGAGGTTCTGGATAAACAAAATGTTGTGTATATTAGTTTTTATAGTTGTGAGGACAGAGACAAAAAGAAAGTTTATAATTATTGTAGTGACTTTTTAAATAGTTTTTAAAAGCAACAGGTACGTACCTTATTTTAAATGTTTCAGTATTGTAATAAAAAATTACAAATTAGGTAAATACCTATTTGGAAAATGTACCTAGTACCTAGCTAGTAGGTAATGCTTTGATTTACATAATTTGATTACCAACAAAAATCTCCATCTAATTATTACTTTTTTGGTCTATATTTTGTCGTATTTTAATTCCACAAGAATCAAACTTATTTGATTAAACTAACAGAATAAGCAACAAACTGTCAAAAAATTTCAAAACGTTTAGTTGCTAGGTATAGCTACCCGCGCAATGGAAATTTTTATTTTATTTTATTTTTTTTTATTTTTTTATACATTTTATGATTGTAGGTATATTTATTATATTTTTTTTTCAGAAAATACGTATTTAGTTATAATTTTCTCAACAATTGTTCAGAAATAATTTCTTTGGTTTCATTTTTCAATGTGTGTTTTATTCTTTTATTTTTTTAATTTTTCGTATTGTTTTAATACAAATTTTTGGAAAGTAGTAAGTATTAAAATTAGTTTAATAATTTTAGTTTAATATTAAAAGTATAACTTCTTACGTGCGTACAAAGTACACACACATTCTTTTTTATTTTATTAGTATTACTTCTATAGAGTAACGAGGTCCATTTTCCGTTGGAACTTTACCAAGCTGTAGACGGGGGTTGTGAATTGCAACTTTTTAGAATTCCCTCTTGTCTTTACTGCAGCATCCATCTGGCTTGCAAATTTTAGAAGTCATGGATGTGTTACCAGGGAAATGGACCAATAAGTTTTTAATTTAAAAATCTTTTAGTAATATTTTTAATATTTTTCAATATTATTAATGCTGCTATTAGGATTGAAAACTTTACCTTTCACTTGCCAGATGACGCTAGTCACCTACTCCATACACGTCAGTTGCAATGCGGGGATAAACTTTCATGGTTTGGTCACTTCGAGAAGAGAGCAGCAGGCCTACGCCTCTCCGATGATGACTCGAATAAGAGTCGAAAATCGTCGATTGAGAGTGCTGGACCGCGCTCCCTGTTCTAAGTGAAAAATAAGATTGTTTTGCCTTCGCATTGCAACTGAATAAAAATGGTATACATTTTTATATATAAAACATTTCACAGAAGAAAAATGCGCTGACACCGAAACATTTGTCGTTGATTTATAAAAAATGTCGGCACGAGTTAAAAACAATTAAAATTTTAAATATTTCATTTACCTCATTAAAATATTTATATTGTTTCTCGTACAAAGTATTCATTTAAAATAAATTTCGGAAGAGTGAACCGTACTATATATTATATTCAAATGTATGCATCCCAAAAACGAGACCGAATTCATAAGTGATCTCCAATATAACTGCTTCATCATTGTGTTGAACAAATAAAGAAAATTTACATAAATGACCGAGCGCAACAGACAACACAACACATTGAATTTGTGAGACTAGTGATAGTAAAAGTAACGACTCTGATAATAAATACCTATTCTTTTCTCAGACAAGATGAATGAGTCCACCGCTTATGAATGAATACCTACTGATCATTTCAATTTTAAATGATTTTTGATGAATATTTATTATATACTTTAAATATAAAATTGGTTATTATCCACTTTGTTTGTTTTAATATACTTTGTCCACTACCATATAATAATGTGTTTTACTAAACGACTGCTTCCGTACCCAGAGATTAATAAGGTTCATTATTCAGTTTGAAGTTAATGACTTCGTTGGGGATTCCAATAATTTGCACATTCAAATGTGTAGTTAAATTATTGGAACGTAAGAAAAAATAAATGGCAAGAGATAAATACGATGTTTTGCTCTTTCGTGAATATCGTTAAGGAATTTTTGTCCAATTGCAGTTACTCTAATTATTTTAATTGCAATTAACGTTATATTATTCTTCTTCTTATATTACCAATACTTTGCCGGTATTGTGCAGTAACATGGCTATTTTGACTTTGCTGATAGGTGTTCTAAAATGTCCGGCACTAGTCAGGTTAAACCACTTTCGTAAGTAATCTCTACTCTTTCTTCGTCCATCATTTTCCAACCACTCCTGACTCCCGAAGTAGGTCAATCCCCATTGCTACCATCTTTATCTATCTTGGGCCAATCTAATCCACTGTTTGCCTGCCACTGCCCTTATGTCACTACCCACCTTCTTGTGAGGTTTTCCAACGCTCCTTGTCGTTCTCCTTGGTCTCCAATCTAGGATTATCCATGTTCAGCCATGGCCATTTCAACGCCATTTCATTTTTGTAAGTTCTTCCACGATATCCCTGATCTTCGTTCTACGTCTTATCGTAGTGTTTCTAATCTTGTCTCTTAGTGATATTTCAATCATGTTCCGTTCCATTGTCCTTTGCGTTGATTACAGTTTTTTAGCAGATTTTCTGATAAGAGCTACGATCTCTAAGCCGTAGGTACAAACTGGTAGTATGAATGCGTTATCTTTATAGGAATGGAGGTTTTTGTTAAGATTTTTTCCAAGACAGTTTACTTGAAGCTGCCTATGCTAGTTGTGTTTGATTTATTACTTTCAACATCTTAATTTGGTTTCCCAGTATGATGACATGGCCTAGATATACGTAATGTTCAAAATTTTCTATGGTATTATTTTGTATTGTTATATTTGTCTGGTTGTATGTTATAAGAAATTAAAAGCAAAGTAGGTACGAGCAAAGGTCGAGCAAGAATACATGTAAACGATCAGCTGTCAGAGTAAATTGAAATCAGACGTGGGGTGAAATATAGGGATGAGGGGGGAAAGGCAGTTTTATTTTAATTTGATTCAGAGTTGGACCGCCATCTACATATAGCTATTTCTGCATCTTATACTTCATCAGTGTAGCTATGAAGTCCCAACTCTGAAACAAAAATCAACAATTCTGCCTTTTTAACGGAAATCACCGCGATGCAGTAATTCCACCTTTGAGAATCAAAACAGCGACATCTCTAGTAAAACTAGGAAGCCGACGAAAAGACCCAGATGCAAAGTTTACTGTAATAAAACAATTAAAATAATTGAAATAAAACAATAAACAATATTTTAAATCCAAGACTTTTCATCGAAAGAAACTGCTTTCTGATTACATCCTGAATCTCCGGCTTTATAAGCAAGGAGTCGACGAATATAGAAGAAAGTAGAAAGCACAATGGTCACGTATCTACTCCCTTTTCGTCTAGGAAAAAGTGCCGATAGACAGTTTCGAGTACTCAAAAATCTGAGTAAGAAAGAACAACGGGGAAAGGCAGTTTTGTTTTAATTTGATTCAGAGTTGGACCATCATCTACAGATAGCTATTTCTGCATCTTATTCTTCATCAGTGTAGCTATGCAGTCCCAACTCTGAAACAAAAATCAACAATCCTGCCTTTTTAGGGATGTTTGTTTTCGCCAATTCCTTTTAATGCCTACTCGGAAGAGATCTTGAAAAAAGCAGTTGAAGGTGAAACAACTGTAATAATGGTAAATGGATTTGAGTGGTAAATGCGGATGACACTGTCATCTTAGCCGAAACTATTGGGGATCTTCAGAGGCTGGTAACTAGAATAGCGGAGTTTGGACAAGAATACGGTCTAACGTTGAACGTCAAGAAGACAAAGTTTATGAGCATATCAAAAACTCAAAGAAATAACGAGAATCTCTTCATAAACGGATCCAGTGTCGAACGAGTCGACCAATACGCATATCTTGGAGCAATGATAAACTCCACATGTAATTATTTCTAGGAGCTCAAAATCAGAAGGGATAAGTCGAATTATTTGTATAATTCGGCATTGAGAGACAACTTGTTTTCTTTTCGGTACAGAGTAGACTTATGTAGTAATTATTATGTAAACCCTACTATTAAGTAAAATGAAAACAAAACTTTTACTTTCTATAATAATTTTTTGTGTTGGAGCAATATATTTAAAGCCTGAGAGATATTAGTATATATCTCAGGCTATAGGCGACAATGTCGACAAAAAGCAAAAAATTTCGATTTTTTTTTCAGATTTTGTCAAAGAGAAAATTAAGCTCAATTTTTGTGACTGGCGTATATCGTGACTATTGATACAAAAGACACAAGACCTAACAGGTAAGTTCACCTCACACTTTTTTCATTCATTATCTCCAAAATTTCATCACCATCTACTTATTTTGCGTTAATCATTCCGTTGTAAGCAAAAATCCTAATAATAATTACATATTCGCTTGAATCAACAGATTATGCTTTACTCATTCACATACATGCCTGATGAATTTCGTCTTTCGTAGAATTTATAATCGTTACTTCTCTGTTTGCAAAAAACAATCCTTGCACTTGAAAATTAATGGGAAATTTCATTACCGCTTGCAGAAAAACCTTTTAATTTTCTTAGATAATCGTCAATTATAAAACGGACAATTAAAATAATTTCTTTAGTACAGCTGCTGAGTTTTTTGCAAACAGGTATTTATCGTGAATCACCCAAGGAGTGGTCGAATGCGCCAGCCACATTTGCTATTTTTCAAGACATTCTGCGCACTTCCAGTAGACAATCGTCGATAGAAAAATATTTAATTAATTATTTATAATTACCGACGTATGCAAATGATGTTTGATTTATTAGCGTCACCTTTATTTACGTTTATCTTAATTTTTCACATAGTCGTATTGTTTGAGAGTCTACGCGTATGTTATGTCTGACGTTTAGATTGGTTTAATTGCGCTGTTAATGAAGATAACAGCTCGGGTGCTAATTAGTGGCAAATTTGATTAAATCGTCGATGCTGAAAGTGAGATCAAATAGTTTTAATAAAGCTCAAAATCACGACAGATAATTAAGGAAACAGTGCGCGGGTCTGTTTATTTATAATAATAATAGTATCCATTTTATACTGCTAACGCGGCTTTGAGATTATACCAGGGTAGTCTGCTAGGGCCTACGGTATTCAAGGGAGGTAACAGGGCCAGTGCTACGCTTCAGCCGCCTATTATTACCCCTGGTTTTACCGAAGGTACTCATGTTATTCGAATGAGTCGACTTGAGTCGAATGAGTAAATATTTAAAAATATCTACACGTTCTAACCAGCGATGAGATTCTACCGCCTCAGCTATCCGGCCCTGTTTATTCATACAGGTGACAAAAATTTGTATTGTATTAAAAATCAACAGAATATAAACTATACAATATTACACGGGTTAAGAGATAAAGAGGATAAGAAACAAAATTAAATGGAAGTGGGCAGGACATGTCGCTAGCATGAAAGATGATAGGTGGACCAAAAAAATCTTGGTGTGGAGACCGAGAGCGGATAGACAAACCCGGGAAGTTCACCCACAAGATGGACTGACGACATAAAGATTATTTGTACCAACTGGATTACAGCAGCGCAAGATAGATCGGAATGGAAGTTTTTAGAGGAGGCCTATGTTCAGCAGTGGACGATTATGGGCTGATGATGATGATGATGAAATCAATGAGCGCATATCCACATATCCAGGTGGTGCGGCGGTATCTATATATTCTGATCATTGATCATGATCCACTAACAGCTCGAGTTGACATGTCATTGAAAATAATAGCAAAAAATAATTAAATCGAATCAATTTGATATTGGATATTTATGGAAAAAACTTTGGCAGGTCCTGAAGTGGGGGTATCAACATTGTAAAAATGATGTGCACCCTATCCTTCATGTTATGGCATGCTGGATGAGCCATACAGTCAGTGGCGTAACAAAATCCGTCGGGGCCCCCCTACAGAATAAAAAATTACTAAATGCGACATGTGTAACAAGAACTTATATGTATTATAGCCCAGCAAATGAACATGAAATACGGCGATACCGTGTAATTTTCAATGTCACCACCGAAGTGGCCCAGTCACTATTTTTCGAGTTATTTACGAGTAAAAATGGTCAGCATTGATCAACAAAAAAAAACACGTTTTCAGACGGTTTTCCTCAAATAACTTAAAAAGTAATTATTCGTAAGTAAGTAGCAAAAATGTAGCTTATACAAAAATTAAGTGTATCAACCCAGTAAATGCAAATTTGTAACTCATGAAAAATTGTTCTTATTCGTCGAATTCCAAATCGAATATTTTAACGTGAAATAACCAAAAAAAAAAAAGCAATTTTCGGGGAAAACTAATTAAAATTTTTACACACACTTTCACACTTTAACTCGTTCAGCCTAACCTTCAGCACAAAGCTAAAAACATTTTTCTCGTAGCAACGGGGATATTTGTTTGAAACTAAAAATATTTGAGCTGCAAATATTTAAATTTATATTATTTTAAATTTTCGAGGGGGGCTCTCTGGATCCTCCCTTGTTAATACTTTAACTTTAAGTTATCTATTTTGAAAAATGAGCATTTTTCTAAAATAAACAAACTTTTTTTACTATAAAACCAATTTTTTTAGATAAGAACTTCCAACCGATCCAACTTAGTGGGAGATTTTCACGTTTTTTTAGCAAAAAAAGGGGCCAACTATATTTTTGAAGCTTAGTTTTGATGCTAGAAGCTTACTATAAAATGCTACAAAAAAATAAAAATAAAGCTCTTTTTTAAACATTAAAAAAGTTTCAATGAGTTTTTCCCGAAAAGTGCTTCGTTTTTTGGTTATTTCACATTGAAATATTCGAATTGAAAATGACAAATAAGAGCAATTTTTCATGAGATACAACTTTTCTTTTACAGTGTCGATAGACTTCATGAACCTTTTTTTTTTGTTTTTTATAAGCTACATTTTTGCTAAAAATATTTTTAGATAATTTTTCGATAATATTTAATTCGATAAAGTATCTAGTTATTTTTTACTTATACGATAAAACCGCCTGAATACGTGGTTTTTTGTTGAAAAATAAACATTTTCACTCGGAAGTAACTTGAAAAGTATTGACTTAGATAAAGCAACTCTATAGAACAAAAGTTGCTTATAATTAGTAAATTTATCCATTTGCGGACTTATTTTAAACGTATGTTTTTCACTCCCGCAAGTAAAAGCAACCAACGGCACAACTCCAACTTTAAAGTGAAGGATAAGTAGAATCTAAATCCAAATTGCCAAGCAAATCCGTCGTGGCGCTGATAATTACACTCCAAAACAGTCATTTACTGGGCTATTCATGTACGGTTTATGACAAATTACATTTTTCATATTTACTGGTATAGAATAAAATAGAAAGAAAATTAATAAACGACTACATTATTACAATATTACATAGTATTATTCTATGAGATGAACAACTTTCTTAGGGCACTATTATCAGCGAGTTATCTACAATTTTATTAATACATACAATACATACATACGATACATTGTATCTATCTGATGGGCAACTTCATTTTCAATAATGCATTGCTTAAAAAATATTGCGTAGATATGTATGCGCAAAATAAAATAATATAACAATAACAGATTTTTACATATTATATTAGACGACAAGTTGGGGCCCCTGACATATTGGGGCCCCCCGCAAGCTTCATGCTACGGGGGCCTCTGTTACGCCCCTGCATACAGTCTGTAGTCAACACCCCGAGGAATGAGCCGGAACACATACGCTTATGAAAGGCATCTGGCAGATTATAAGGGCCTTCAAATTTAACTCTTTTTCAACTTGTCTTAAGTGAAAAGTCTTTAATCTTTCCCATTAGCCTCATTTGGCTAATTCTTGTTTTTTTTTCGACCCCGAATGGCTATTAGATTCCCGAGGGCAGAAGGGTTCTTAAATTTCTTTCTACTAAACACTCTAAAACTCGCCAATCAACTTATCCAGTACGGCGTTTGAAGGCCAAATTTCCCCTCATGGTAGATACATCAAGTGCACGTCCCTCATTCTCCGACTGTTTCAATTTGTTAGACCAAGGTAGCGGTCAGAATAGAGTTGGAGTAGAAGACGCTAAGAACCACAGGAAGAGACAGATGCATTACAACGTACAAACTCTATCAACAAAAGCAACTATGATAGAACTGCAGGAAGCACTGAAACAGATACGAGTAAAATGGGATACAGTCGGTATATAGAAAATAATTAGGGAAACCAATGCCCAGCAGTGGACAAGCGATGATTGAGATGATGATTTATGGAAAGAAGATATATCCTAGGATTTAAAAGAGAGAACAAACAGTAACATATGAAGGTTCTGAAACTGTTTTCAGGTCTTAATTCAACTTTACTACAAACAACGTTATAAACACTGTAAACTAATAAATCTTATGAATCCCACATTGTAGTAGTTATTCCTATCTACCATCCACAGTAGAAGGTCAAGATCAAACTCATTTTGGATTTAACGATTGATTGGGAACTAGACAAGAATTTTTTGCACTGAATGTTTTGCTGTAGAAACCAACGTAAAGATGTCTATGCCATTTTTATTGATTATGAAAAGGCATTTAATACAGTATACCATGACAATTTCATTGAAATATTAATAGATATAGGAGTTGATAGCCGCGACGTCAGGATCATTGAAAAGTTATATTGGCGTCAAACAGCTACCAAATAGAGATAAAAAATGAGGTCAGCTTCTGTAGCAATAACTTGAAACTTAAACTTCGAAAAAGCATGATTAAATCTTACATATGGTCACACGTCTCATATGCTGTTGAAGCATGTACTTTGAAAATATCTACTATTGACCTCTTAGAGACTTTTGAAAAATATGATGATATAGACGAACAACAAAAATGTGGATGGCTAAGCAGACAAACATCAGGGTAGCCTTGATGATAGGAGTGGCACAAGAAGAAGAAGAGAAGCAGACAAATGAAGTAGTTCGCAACAGAGAAGAAACAGTCAGCTGATTGGTAGCGTGAAATACGGCAAAATGCCTATAGACATGGATCGCGCGTACCAAAAAAAATTGATTAATAGCAAGCTGAAAATTTGTTAATAGCTTAACGGTGTCTAGTCGGACAAACTTTGATGTACGGGAACACTGGAACAGGGGAAGTTTTAATTGTGGAACAGTTTAAAAATTTGGAACGTCAGATTACGAAAACGTCCGATGTATTTTGTCGGACAGGACATCCAATTGATTTGTTATCCTTTCATTATACTCTCATTCAAAAATTAGACTGCTAGATATTACTAACCAACGTGAGTCCTGTCATTTAACATGTTCCTCGTATTCCACTCAGTAAAATGCCCAGTTGGTGATAAACACCAGTCTGATTTTTGCATGAGAGTTTAATGAAATGGTAACAAATCAATTGGAAGTTCTGTCCGACAAAATACATGTAACGTTTTCGTAGTCTGACCTTTAAAATTTTTAACCTGTTCCACAATTAAAACTTTTCCTGTTCCAGTGTTTCCATACATCAAAGTTTGTCCGACACCGTTAAGGTATTAACATATTTTCAGCTTGCTATTAATCAACTTCTTTTGGTACGCGGGATCTAGGTCTAATATCTTGGGCATATAATGCGGAGAAAATAGTAAATTGTTCTTCGACTAGTTGTGATCGGTAAAATCAAAGAATGCAAGGGAATTGGTAGAAAACAAGCCTCGTGGTTGAGTCAAACAACTGTTCATAACAGTTCAAGACAGACAGAATTATGGCGTAATCACCAGCTTAAAGGGGCTTGATGAGGCTTCTAAACAAGAAGAGAAGAAGAGTAGTAAGCATTTGCTCTGGCATTGAAAAATATTTTCTGAAAAAATGTCGAAATGGATGAGATGAATACAAGGAAAATAGGAGAAAGAACTATACATCGGACACTCATGAAGATATCTGGATTATTGCGAGACAAGAAGAAAAATTTACTTTATTTTCGAATGAACGATCATTTCACTTCTTTGAAATTAAAACTGTACTACACTTGACTGTACTACGGTCCTATCCTGTCGTACATAACAATCGCGAGTAATTGTAGATTCCAGTCTATAAAATACACAGCTACTGTGTGTAATGTAACACCTAATGATTATGCACATAAAAAGGTGAGAAATTATTAGCTTAAGCGCTGGTATAATTTTATATTTTGCATACATTGAAATTTTTCAAATTTTATGTCTAATGGTTAACATTCTTAATGGCGCTACTGCTTTTGATTTCCATAATCATTTGTTTTCCATTTTAATTAAGCACTAACAGCTGGATTTATTGCTAATATATTTATCGAGAAGTCCAGCTGATATTCAAATACTACCCTTATGCAACCTGTTGAAGGTTACAGTTACGGACCAAAAATCTTTTCCTATTTATTAATTATTAACTACAAGTGATTTATTAACATTCTTGATTTAACAACATGTAGTTTATATTAATATGGATATATTATTACCTATAATAGACAAAAAACATAACAAAAGGGACTTACGAATAATAACAAACCTTTACTGGAATCAGACTCTAGTCTAGAAATTGAAATAAGGAGAGGTGTTAGGCAGGGACGTATTTTGTCTCCATCACCATTTAATGTACCTATAGGGTGAAGTTATTTTTAAAGAAACATTACTATCTCAATGTAAGGAAAAATAATTAACGGAAGAACTATTTACAATATAAGATAGACAGATGACATGGGATTATGGCCAGCTCTGCTAAACAACTCCAATTACTACTAAACAAAACAAAGAGTTTCTGTGAGGAATATGGACTGAAAATAAACATAAAAAGACCAAATACATGATAATAACTAAGCAAATAAACATACAAATAAGCATACATTTGGGAAATGTACCGAGAGAAAAGGGTTAATAAATGCAAATACCTAGGCACCTGGATTTCAGACAATAATGATCAAATAACAGAAATAAGGGTCAGCATAAAAATAGTAAGAAATGCTTGATGGATTCGACCGTTACTTGATGAAAGTTCATTTTATCTAACAATAAAACACTATAAACGTTTGTTTTCTATACTTCCACAAAATTTATTACAACTATGTGACTACAGCTATTTCGGCAGAGTGCCTTTCTCAAATGATTTAGATTACTATGGGTTTGCCTTTTTAAAGTCTTTAACTGAAGAAGTTGAGGAGTGGGAGTGGGAGTGGGGAGCTGTTTGTCTCGAGTTGGTCATTCAGCCGAAACAGCTGTAGTCACATAGTTGTAATTAATTTTGTGGAAGTATAGAAAACAAACGTTTTCATTGTTTTATTGTTAGTAAGAAATGCGTTTGTAAAAATGAAAACAATAAAATTCTCTACAACAGAGACCTTAGATTAGAACTAAGAGTAAGAGCTTTGAGATGCTACGTGTTCTCGATACGGCAATATGGACTTGAAATGATCCTTCTTCTTCAAGCACGAACAAATAAATAAGCTACAGTCATTTGAAATGTGTTGTTACAGTAGGATGCTCAAAATGGCAATAGAATAGATGTGATGACCATGACAGTATGATTATTTCAGTTCAATTGACTTGCGCAGATTGATACACATTTGATCTCGATATCTCTTCAATATAGTGATGAACGAGACTGGTCTTGGTCTTGGTCTTGCAGCAAGACCAAGACCAAGACCACCCGTTGGTTTGCAAGACCAAGACCAAGACCGTCTTTTGGTTTGCAAGCCCAAGACCAACACCAGGTATTCAAGACCAAGACCAAGACCAAGACCGAACCTTGCAAGACTACGCAAGACCAAGACCAACTTGCAAGACTCTTGCATTTTTTTGCGAAATTGGTTTTTTATACTTTAACTTTATTTTTTTAGTTCAATAAATACTGACATTGTAATAAACCTTAAACAATATCGAATTTTTAAAATACATAATATTTTGGTTATATTTTTAAGTCGTTTTGATTAAGTCAAACGGTTTGCATTTTCTCAACCTTTAAAGTGTCCAGAAGGTAAGTTTTCAAACGGCGACAGTTCAAGGACAATTCAAATTACTTGTAAGACAAAAAAATGTAATTATAGATAAGGTAATCTGTTTAAAAAAAATGCCATTAAAAACGGTTTTTATGTATCAGTAGTTTTCGCTTTTTTGTCTAATAAAAATTCTGACACTTATTTCAATTTTTTTAGCATAATCGAGGAAAAATGTAGGTCGTTAAATTTAAAATTGATACCGAAAAATATATTAATAGATTTTGAAAAGGGATTCACAATGCTGTGAAAGCATTGTGGCCTGAATAAAAAATAACTGGTTATCGATTGTAATGTGTCAAACTTGGTATCGCAAAATCCAAAACTTAGGTTCAGTTTCTGAATATATGTAATGACAAAAATTCCGATACTGGGAAATTTTTAAAATTATTTTTTGGATTAATTTTTTACAATCCACGAAAGTTGGAAGTTGAATTATTTGTGAAAATTCCAAGATGACAAATGTGTAAAGAATTTTACTGATTTCATAGTTGAAAACTATTTGGAAGAATCTAGGTTTTCCCCAGAAATGGCCAGTACTACAAATAATATGTGCCGCACTTGAAATACAAGCGAATCATTTCAGTGTGTTATAAATTCTTGTTTTTACTACCCACATCCGGAATATTTTCAACTTTTTAAATGTCATAGTCATAATGGGTATTCAATCCAAAAATACGTGAAAATAAAAAGTGCGAATAACTCGTACTACGAGACCAATGTTGTTTTAAATAAAATTAAAGAACTGCAAGATAACAAATTACAAAATTAAGCGTTTATATAACTCCCCATTAGGTTTAGTTATTATGTTATAGTATTAGGACTATAAATAGGTATGGTAAATATGTATGTATTTACTAAAATGTATCTTTTAGTTAGTTTATAAAAAAAGTTTATTATAATAAATAAAGTAAAAAAATATTTGTTTTTGGTGTATTTTATTCGAAATTGTTTGGTTCAAAATATTACTACCAAAAAAGCAAGACTCTTGCAGCAAGACCAAGCCCAAGAACAAGACCGGCTAGTGCAAGACCAAGACCAAGACCAAGCTTGCAAGAACAAGACCAAGACCAAGACTAGCCTGGTCTTGGTCTTGTTCTTGTTTTTCTCATCACTACTTCAATACCTTATAACCCAGTATTCTCCCCATATTTTCAGGTTTTTGTAGTTATCCACATCTGTTTCCTGAATAGAAAATATGTCACATCTTATGATCTGCAGATCCTATTTAGTTGGAAATACAGGGTGCATTACAGAGACCAACTAGCTTGACATCCCAATAGGATGGAGATGAACGTCCTTCCGCTAAAAGATTAAACTTTGGTTTTTCCCCTATCACTCTTTCCCTCCCGCTACCACCTTTACTCTCGATCAGCTATGAAGACTCGAGAGAAAATATTCAGTAAGAAAAAATTTACGAAATATACTGTTTTGTGTCTTTAAGATCAACCCTGCCCATTTTAGGATCTTTATTTCTTAGTAGTAAATTGATCACCAGAGTTATAAGAAAAAAAGTATTAAAACCATTTACTTCATGTCTCTCGTAAAGATGAATTTATGATATACCTACATATTTTGTAAAAAAGAATAACCATTTTCATTTCGTTGCAAAACTAAACCTAAAGCCGTATTATACTTTAGTCCAATCAGAGAGGCCGCAAGCAGCCCTATCGGTTTCGAAACTTATTAGTCTCTCGTCAGGGAGTGCATATGCAGCGTTCTCTGCCTGATCCAAAATAACCCCCAGTCTCCAGTCTCGGATTGCAACGAAACTAGCAGGATGCCATAGCGACATCTGCTAGAAAAGAGTCTAAGTTATAATCTAATAGCACACAAAATAAAATTTTAAAATATTATTTTATATTCCAGCAGATTAAAATCTGTTGGGACCATCTGTATGGTTACACCTCTGAGGCTTCTAAAAATGTAAACCATAATGGATGCTGAGACTAGAGAAGATGAGGGATTTCTAAAATTTGCAAATCACGTCCCATCTGCTCAGTGCGGAAAATTCCAACGAAAGATCGATCCCGGTACTCAGTAGTAGTATAATTAATACAAATAAATATGAATAACCATTTTCATTTTACATAGAGAACGCTGCATATGCATCCCTGACGTGAGAATAAGCTTCGAAACGCTTTAGGTTTCGTTTTGCAACGAAATAAAAATGGTTATTCATTTTTATTTGTGTTAGTTTAACTCCTATTGAGTACGGGGCGATCCATCTTTAATTGGAACTTTCCGCGCTGAGCAGATGGGGCGTGATTTGCACATTTTAGAAATCCCTCATCTTCTCTAGTCTCAGCATCCGTTATGGCTTGCATTTTTAGAAGCCTCGTAGGTGTAACCAGAAAGATGGTCCCAATAGGTTTTAATCTGGTGGAATATAAAATAATATTTTAAAATTTTATTTCATGTGCTATTAGAAATATTACTTAGGTAGTCATATTTTGTCAGGGCCGCCGCTACCATGTGTGCAAAGTGTGCATCGCACACGAACGGCCGATTATAGGGGCTGCCAAAAGCAGTCCACTGATGATAATTTTTTTTAAACGAAAATAAATTCAAAAAGCAAATAATAATGATTCAGATATTTCTATAAACTTTAATATTTCAAACAATCTAAACAAAAATGCCAGAAAATGTTATTTATTATATGAACTGCCCTTTTGCAACTGTAGTCATAAAGTAGTTCCGGGAATGCTTTTTATGCTTGTTTATTTCCTTTATGCTTGTATGGTTATAGATGGGTTATAGTTCAGTCTAAGTTGAGAATTTGATGATTTTAGACACGCTTTTGATAAACGACTTTGTTTGTAATAGATGTATAGTAGTGTGCCCGTTTCTTTTGCTAACTACTGTATTTCAAATAGGCCTGGAACCCGCGTGCCAAAAAAAGTCGAATAATAGTGCTTAACGGTGTCTAGCCGTGCAAACTTTGATGTACGGAAACACTGGAACAGGGGAAGTTTTAATTGTGGAACAGTTTAAAAATTTGGAACTTCAGATTACGAAAACGTCCCATGTATTTTGTCGGACAGAACATCCAATTGATTTGTTACCCTTTCATTAAACTCTCATGCTAAAATCAGACTGCTATTACTAACCAACATGATTCCTGTCATTTGACATGTTCTTAGTGTTTGACTGATTAAAATGCCCAGTTGGTCATAGACACCAGTTTTATTTTTGCATGAGAGTTTAATGAAATGGTAACAATTCAATTGGAAGTTAAGTCCGACAAAATACATGGAACGTTTTCGTAGTCTGACGTTTCAAATTTTTAACCTGTTCCACAATTAAAACTTCCCCTGTTCCAGTGTTTCCATGCATCAAAGTTTGTCCGACTAGACACCGTTAAGCTATTAACAAATTTTCAGCTTGCTATTAATCAACTTTTTTTTGGTACGCGGGATCCAGGTCTAAAAGTAACGTCGAGATCAGAGCAATTATTTTTCATATACCCGTTACGATTACGATGTATCTCCTGCACATTTCTTTAAATACTAGTATGTTGAAACCTAGTATAACCTATATAGTAAAATACTAGTATGTCTCATACCTATGTTGAAACGACTAAAGTGTTAAAAGGGGGGCGGCAAATATTAAGTTGCACACGGGCGGCCAATACTTTAGCGGCGGCCCTGTATTTTGTGTTAATACTCCCCTGCCTGTACATGCTTTCCTTACTGTTATATTTTTTGTAGCACTCCCACTCTCAGCATAACAATAAAAAGATTGAGGACAAGTGCGCGAGGTAGAATTAGATTTCAACCGAAAACCTTTTGTTTCAATATAAAACAAGGAGTAAAATGTCTTAGCATGACCGAATGAAAAAAGTAAATACAACTGTTGGGAATAAAATGTCAGTGGCCCCCAATGATTTATGAAGCCATAACGACAAGAGTGCACCTTTAGTTGAAAACCGAGTCGTTCAAAGTGGTCATTAAGATATGGCCGCGATAGGAAGTGGCCGTGTGGACCGGAAATACGGACCTGAACGCCGTGAAGATTCACTATCAGATATTTCGGGTCGCTAATAGCATTTTAAAACACCTGTCCCTTAACTACTCCGTCCGTCGTCGTTGCGTTGTTATGTTACGACGAACCTGTTCCGTCGCTGTACTTTTTAATTAAAAAAAAATTGAACGGTGTCGGTACTGTGTCTAGTTCTTAAGCGTCAAAGGGAAGTAAGTCTTCTTAATTTTTACTAGTCATCATCATCGTCGCTGTGTAATTCGTTTGAATTTCTGCTTACGATCCCGCGTATTCTGAAGTGGGTACAGTACGACAAGCGACAAGCTATTAATAGAGATCTTAACCAATATTGGAATAAACAATTATTAGCAATATTTTGGAATCAAGCATCGTCTAATCCGGACAGAGGTAGAAAAATCCAACGAAATCAAAATCAAACGCGTTGTCCGACAGGGATGTATACTATCACCATCACCTCTGCTATTCAACATATTACAATTGTGAGAAAATCTTTCAAGAAGCAGTGATGAAGCATGATGTTAAAGCCGGAATTCGAATTAACGGAGAATATCAATAACATAATATACGCAAACGATACGGTGCAATTCGCTGACAGTTCTGAAGCGGTGGAAAGAGTTAATGAATAGAGTCACAGAAGTAAGTCAAAGATATTTCACTAAATATTAAGAAAACCAAATGTATGATGATCTGTAAGAAGGAACATTAATTTGGACGAATCAGTGTGAACAGTCAAAAACAGATGGAGTAAAAACATACACCTATTTTGGTACGAAGGTCAACGAAAATTGGGACCATTCCTTAAAAATCGAATGTGGGGCAGTCAAAACAAAATCTACATATCAAAAAACGGCTAAGCTATTTAAATGCCATGACTTATCAATACCCATAAAAATCAGGTTACTGCGAAGTTATATCTTTCCTATATTGTGGTATGGAGTTGAATCGTGAACTCTCACTGACGCCACAAACAAGAAATGTGGCTTTATCGTCAAATCCTGAAAATATCTTATATCAACCACGTTACAAATCAGGATGTTTTATGAAGAATACACAAAGAAAAAGAGCTGTTCGCCACAACACAACCAGCCAAAATCAAATACCTCGGTCATATCATGGGAACAGCAAAAGATATGGACTGCTGCACTGGCGCATCTAGAATTTTCCTCTGGGGGAGGGGTTGGTTTCCTCTGAGCTCTGGGGGGGGGGGGTTGCTTGGGTACAGAATTTTTTTTATATAGTTTGTTAAAGACAAGTTACATTTTGCTACTATCCTTTATATGCCCTGTGAGGGCTTTTAACCCCCAAAACCCCCCTGGGTGCGCCACTGGACTGCTGCAACTTATTTTACACTGAAAAGTAGAAGAAAAACGAGGACCAAGAATGCGAAAGATTTTCTGGCTGAAAAATCTATATACGTGGTTTAACAAAATAACCACAAATCTTTTCAGAGCATCAGTGTACAAAGTACAGATTGCCATCCTGGCTACCAATATACGATACGAATAGGCACCACAAGAAGAAGAGGGGGATTGCTCCTTCTTCTCTCTGTTTTGGTTGTAATTTATTGTGTATCCGATGTCGAGAAAATAAAGTCACCCTACTTACTGATTGGTCTATGTTGAACTTCTCTATTGTTTCTCTACTGAAACTTAACCTTCCGTTTCTCTCTTCTAGTATCCTTCTATCATGTTCCTTAAATTCTTTTAAATATGTAGTTCCTTTCATCATCTTGTTCCCCTTTTTCTGTCTAAGGCGCTTTTAAAGTGAATAATTACTACATGGAATTTTTAAGATATTTCTTGAATTTGTTGCCAATAAGGCCTATCGTTTGTCGCCTATCTTACCGGTCTAAATCATTTTTTCTGCATAGTTTGTGATTTTTTATTTATTATATTGCTAATATTTTGTCTAAAGTTTTCACATAATGTTTTTCTCCTTTCTTCGATTCCATGCACCATTATTTATGATGATTTATTTACTTCCCGCTTTTCTCTCTCTCGTTTTTATGTCGTCTTGTGTGTCCATCGTCTTATTATGCAGAGCGTTCACTCGTTAATTAGATATACCACAAAGAAGGAAGCGCAAAAATCGGCAACGTTGCTTATTATTTCACTATGGTATCATTGCGTAATTCTCCATGGGCAGATTCAAACGAATACCACCACTGGTCCAGATAAATTAATTTATTTTTTACCACCAAAAAATGATGTTTTAACCTTCCGATGACCAACTTTTTTTTGTTACAAGGATGACCATCGGGGGTAAAAAATGACACCACGTCAAAAATGACAATCGACAAAAAAATGAAGTTGTTTTAAGAAATGTAATAATGTATTCGTAATTTTAATGTTACTAAATTATAAATAAAGATTAGGGTGTTACAGTAGCGATCAACAAGTAGCAAAAACGCGTTCCAAGATTGCAGCTGTAATTTTGAATATTTTTTCGAGATATTTGGCACACGTATTCATAATATAATAAAGAATGGCGGTACAGATCGTAATTTGAAAAATATATTAATATGTGGAAATTACTCTGTAATTAAATACAATATTAAAAAAACGAGCCTGTACCGCCATTAAGAAGAACAAAAAAATACACTTTCTTCAAATAAACTTTTTTATCCGATGCCTAGATGTTGTGTCATTTTGGAACTACTAATGAAATTTTAGTAGTTCCAAAATGACACAAAATCTAGGCATCGGATAAAAAAGTTTATTTGAAGAAAATGTATTTTTTGTTCTTCTTAATGGCGGTACAGGCTCGTTTTTTTTAAATATTGTATTTAATTACAGAGTTATTTCCACATATTAATATATTTTTCAAATTGGGCTCTGTACCGCCATTCTTTATTATATTACGAATACGTGTGCCAAATATCTCGAAAAAATATTCAAAATTACAGCCGCAATCTTGGAACGCGTTTTCGCTACCTGTTGATCGCTACTGTTTCCTCTTAATAAAACATATTTTTAATTACAACAGAAAAAAAAAACAGGAATCATCATTCTGAACTTAGAGCTAAAGAAACTTTAAAATATACACTAATTACGTCGCCACAGGTTTAACAAACAATATTTTTTCAAAAATGAATAACCATTTTCAATTTCAAAAATGAATAACCATTTTCAATTTCGTTGCAAAACGAAACCACAGCCGAACCATATTCCAGTCCAATCAGAGAGTGCTGCAAGCACCTCTACCGGTTTCGAAACTTATTAGTCTCTCATCAGGAGGCACATATGCTGCTCTCCCTGATCCAACCAAAACAAACCCCAGCGTGCAGTCCCGGATTGCAACGAACGAAATGGCATAGATGCCCTAGCGGCAACTGCTAGCAAAAAGACTAAGTTTTCACTCTAAGCCAAGCCGCACAACAAAGAAACATGCAACGAAAAACATGAAACATGAAACGAAAAACATGTTTCATGAAAAGAAAACACTGCTAAACAAATCTCAAAGTCCGCCTACCAATGAAACGAGTGTGATTCATGCTCATGACACATTTTTATTTTCGAAGAGTTCCATAAATGGCCGGACGGACATATATTTGTTTAGCAGTGGTTTATTTCCATGAAACGTAATTTACGTTTCATGTTTCTTTGATGCCTTAGCCAAGCCGCACACCAAAGAAACATGAAACGAAAAACATGAAACATGAAACGAAAAACATGTTTCATGAAAAGAAAACACTGCTAAAAACATCTCAAAGTCCGCCTACTAATGAAACGAGTGTGATTCATGCTCATGACACATTTTTATTTTCGAAGAGTCTCATAAATGGCCGGATATATATTTGTTTAGCAGTGGTTTATTTCCATGAAACGTAATTTACGTTTCATGTTTCTTTGATGTGCGGCCGGGCTAATGGCACATAAAACAGCATAATGCAATTCTACATCCCACCAGAATGAAAACAATGGGAACCTTCTCTGGTTACACCTCCGAGGCTTCTACAATTTGCAAGCCATACGGATGCTGAGACTAAGGATATATTCTAATTAATATTTTTTCAATATTGAAATGTTTCTTACATACAATTCCACATAATAGACGGTATTTACTTAATATAAAATTTGAATATGGAAGGCCAATCGAGTTCGTGTTTGACCCCAAATTCAAAAAATATTTTTTTTTATGTAAAATATAGGGAATTTTTTTATTACAAAATATGAGGGTATCTAGAATGATATTAAAGTCAAATAAAAAAAATAATGAGTTTAAAATTGAAAATATTTCTGAATTAATTAAATAAAAACATGCATTGGGGTCCACATTTACCCCCTTGGTCATCCGAAGGATAACCAAATAATGCTTCAAATATAATGTGCAAAATAATTTTGAACTCGGTTCTACTAATGAACTTGCTATTTTTGTCCTTAAAAGTAGAAAATAGTTTAATTTTTCTTGCGTAATATTTATGGTATAATAATTTTAACTGAACTATATGGAGGTGTTTAACTAGAGTTCTAAAATGACTGTTCTGTTATGCTTGTTCTGTTACTAGGATTTTTACAATTATATTTGTACAATTGGATATGGTAATTGAGTCAATACTCGCAATCTATAGTTTGTATTTTTTATTAGTTGTTATGTAATCATGGGGCAACCGGTTTCGAGTCTTACAATATATGACTCATCATCAGGCCCAGTACAAAAAGTCTTCTCTATACAAACTACAAGCTAAAAAACACAAAACGAGAGACATGTACACATATATATAAAACATGAAAAACAACTTTGTCTTGGTTTCAATCACATACAATAAAGCCAAGCAACTGTTTAGTATTGAACTCAACAGTCCATATCATGTAAAATGAGACATTATATCATTGGGAGCGACCAATCTGATGAAAAGTGCTTGGTATATAATTTGATATATATGCTACCATCAATCCTTAACTAGTCAAGGGTCGATGGAGCCCTGGTAAAATAGTATGCGATCAAAAGACATAATACAAATTTTCTTTAGTAAACGGTATCTACTTACATAACAGCCATAGAAACTGTTCCACAGCTAAAGATGTACCTGGAAGTCACCAGCCCCATAAGAAAAGTTGACCAATCAAACAGCCCTTAGTCTCTTATTGTTAGTTAGTTAAGTGCAATTTGGAACCGTTCAAGAAATTATTTTATACTGTGTTCCAAGTGGTGTGTGTTATTTCTCTTAAACAGTTGTTCTTGTCCAATTTAGCGGTTGTTTTTATGTTTTATGTAGAAGGAATGTACAAACATTTAATAATTATTAAAATAATGTTTGTACATTCCTTCTACATAAAACATAAAAACAACCGCTAAATTGGACAAGAACAACTGTTTAAGAGAAATAACACACACCACTTGGAACACAGTATAAAATAATTTCTTGAACGGTTCCAAATTGCACTTAACTAACTAACAATAAGAGACTAAGGGCTGTTTGATTGGTCAACTTTTCTTATGGGGCTGGTGACTTCCAGGTACATCTTTAGCTGTGGAACAGTTTCTATGGCTGTTATGTAAGTAGATACCGTTTACTAAAGAAAATTTGTATTATGTCTTTTGATCGCATACTATTTTACCAGGGCTCCATCGACCCTTGACTAGCTAAGGATTGATGGTAGCATATATATCAAATTATATACCAAGCACTTTTCATCAGATTGGTCGCTCCCAATGATATAATGTCTCATTTTACATGATATGGACTGTTGAGTTCAATACTAAACAGTTGCTTGGCTTTATTGTATGTGATTGAAACCAAGACAAAGTTGTTTTTCATGTTTTATGTATATGTGTACATGTCTCTCGTTTTGTGTTTTTTAGCTTGTAGTTTGTATAGAGAAGACTTTTTGTACTGGGCCTGATGATGAGTCATATATTGTAAGACTCGAAACCGGTTGCCCCATGATTACATAACAACTAATAAAAAATACAAACTATAGATTGCGAGTATTAACTCAATTACCATATCCAATTGTATAATGGACTCGCATTGGCAACCCTTTCATCAATTATATTTGTATACAGCAGTCAACGTTACATCTAGAGTCCTACTCGAAGGACCAAAATATTTGTCTAAAAGTTTATTCCGTCAGATAAATTATTCCAGTTTTACTGCTCTAAAAATTCTTGTTTGCCACGTACTATCTGCTATAATATGTACACATACAATAATAATTGTCTTCAGGGATGCAGTAATAAGACTAGTTGACCGAGCTGATCCGTTGTGTTTTTTTCTGGAGTATTGGTAATGTAGAGTCTTTGGCAATTTCTTCAGCCCTCGAGACTAATTACAAATCTTTTTCCACTATTAGTTCAAATCTGTTAAAATAGAATTTGATACATCGTTATAATTTAATGGAGATAGAAAATATTAAAATTAGTTTCCAGAATACATTAAAAAAACTTATTACATAATAAAGAAGTGAGCAACAAAAAGTTTTAACATCCATCCCACTTGACCACTTGACACCCGACTCCCTGAATTATTTGTCTAATAGATATATTACAAGGCAATATGTATTTTGAATCGAACTAGAGATACAATTCACTTGTCATATGAATAATGACCTATCAAGAGCGTAAAACATCTCTTAACAAATGAGTTAACGAGCATGCATCCGGTGATAATCCATCTAGTAGCCGGTGACATACGAAATTTCATATGCGGCTGCTAAAGAAATAGTCCGGTCAAATTTAGTAATGAAATGAATAAAAGTTTAAGTAAAGTGAAGACGTCTCTATCGTGAAAGAGTTCAGACTATTACGGCATTTTATTTTCTTTAGTAAATCTGTCTGCTTTCAGAAAAAAGTCTCCGCTTAACTTCGTATGTAAATTCTGAGACACCTTGTATTTTTTTCGCTCTTGTATTGGTAGTTTGGGTAGCTTTTCGCCTACCTACTATTTCTTGCATTAGGTTTGGTTTTATCGAAATCCGCTCCGAGTCTTCTCTTGGTAGCCAGTTTTTCAATATAGGAGAATGAATCTAGTACCGTTAGTTTTCCGAATGTAGACATGTTAATATATTTGCTTCTACTACACACTTAAGCCAACGGGAAATAACCTACAGCCTAACTTTCCCAAGAAACAATCATGGAAATTGCTGTTAAATACAACGGCCCCGAGTACGGGCGCTCCTTAAATAGAACAGAGATGCTGAGAATCACCCGATCAGCTAGAATCATGAATACATTTTCTGAAGAAAGGAAAATAGAGGAAAAAAGAGAAAAGATGTGAAATGATACCGGAAAATACGAAATAACTAGTGTACTTAAACAAAAAATAAAAAAGGGAATCAACCAAATAGGAAAGTACTGAGGAAAACTAGACTTTGCTCTTGCCTTCTTACCGAACACTTTATAAAAAGAAAGTTTTTATTAAAGAGACCAGCAAAAAGTATCACCAATTTTTTAGTAATTATAATTATAACTGATCTATAATAGTGTAACAAATTCGCATTTTATAGTTTTCTCAAACCATTTGTTAACGAGTGTCTATAAAAATATAGGTATCAAAATTGCTAGTCTTTTGCATGTTATGTTATGGATTCTCTACTCTTTTGTATGGTGTTGAAGATTGGACTATGGATACACTTCCGCAAAAACTGGATGCCTTTAAAATCTGGATGTATCGGAGAATCCTACGAACAAGTTTTGCGAAGTTGTTTTGCGTTAGATTAGAAAAGTTAGGGAAAACGTCATAATGGTTAAAAATCGCAACCTTGAATAATGTGGCTATGTTATTTGACACTTAGAATGATATAATCTAGTCAATTTAATAATATAATGCAAGTTAGACGGAAAAAGAGGGCCAGGTCGAAGAAGAACGTCATGGCTTAGAAACCAGAGAGAACAGATCCTCTGCATCCCTTTTCCGAGCTGCCGTCAACAAAATTACTACAGCCAATTTGATAGCCAACGTTCAATAATCGAGTACCGGCACATGAAGAAAAAGAAGCTGGTCTTTCATTATAAAATCAACTAGTTGCAAAATCCCTGATATGAGCATAAAAATAGAGTAAATTTTAAAAAGTATTAAAATACCATGTTTTGTTTTCTTGACTCTTGTTTTTTTCTTTATGTGTTACCAATTTTCTCGCACTGTCCACGATATATCTAAAAGCCGGCAGGTGTTTACCATCTAAGGCCACCGTAAAATATACACGTACCTCATTGCTCGATACTATCAGATAATACTGGGTTGTGCAAATGTTCATCATCAAGCGTTGGAAAATAAGAAATTTTTCCGTTTTTTTTTGTTGTTAGTATGGTTCTAAAACCTTCTACCTATTATTGTTATTGGATCCTTCTTTAAGTATGTCGGGCCCGTCTAATTTGCCATCTGATGGTTCTATTGAGTTGATCATCAGCAAAATATTCGGATATGTATCTGTATTTCTGCTTCTTCGTGTTTGGGTGCTTTGTGTTTATAAGTGTGTATTATCTCATTGGTTTTCCTATGTAGATTAAACTATCGTGTTTTCTTTGAAGTGTTTCTATATCCTTGCATTGCTCATTTACCCAATATTTAGCATCTTTGATTTGTCTTTTAATTATTTGGTTGACTCTATTATATTCATCTTTTGCAGTGTTACCTCTTCCATCAGTATTTCATTAGTCATTCAATTATAAAGAAGAGAGCACTAGACTACGTTTGTAAACTGAATTGCGTCAACATAGTGTAAATTTAAATGTAGATTATTTAACCTATGGTATAGCCATGTACAAAGAATGGAGGAAGTTCCACTCCCAAAGTTGATAATGGAATAGCAACCCACGGAAAAAAGGTAAAGGGGCAGAGCGAAAACTAGGTACCTGGATAAGTGGAACCCAGAAAGCAGTGTCTGAGAGAGATCTACGACCATGAGTTTGGACAGATCGACTCCCAACTCCCAACTATCTTAAAGGATGGCTGTGCGTTAATGTGACAAATTTTACGTTTATATTTGAACAGTTAAGTAGTCTGTGATACCGGGGTGACTAGTCGTATATTATTAATCCTAAAACCTTGTTGTTCATTAATGAAAAAGTATCATATTTTCCCAAAAACAATGTTCAATAAATACCGGTCTCTTGGACCGGCGCGTTTATGCTTGTCCTGAAAATCTACGCTACTACTAAAATGTTAACAAAAACTTTTTGTCCACTTCTTCTTCTTCTTCTTATGCAATCCACTAATGGATATTCGCGATCACGTTTGACCATTTTTCTCTATCCCTTGCAGTATGTATTAGGTCTCCTATGATTCTTAGTTTTGTCCATTGTTTGACATTACGGAACCATGACATTTTCTTCCTGCCCACTCCCCTTATTCCTTCGATATTTCCTTCAATTAAGGTTTGCAGAAACTGGTATCTTTCGTTTCTAATTAGGTGCCCCAGGTATGCCGTTTTTTTCTGTTTAATTGTGTATAGCAGTTGTCGTTCTGTACCAATTCTTCTCAGGATTTCTTCATTTGTTATTCGTGCGGTCCAGGGAACTTTAAGGATTCGTCGATAAATCCACATCTCAAATGCCTCTAGCTTATTCATTGTGTTTATTTTTATAGTCCATCCTTCCATGCCATATAGGAGCACCGACCATATATAGCATTTCGTGAATCTTAGTCTTAGGTTAAGGTCAAAGTCAGAGTTCGTAAAGACGTTTCTGAATTTCATGTATGCACTTCTGGCTTTCTATCCGACATTGAATTTCCATATCCGACATCCAGTCTTCACATAGCCAGGTTCCCAGGTACTTAAATTTTCTTACGCGCTCTACATCTTGGTTGTTATATGCTAGCCTTGCATTTTGATGTTGACATAATTGACGGCTGATTATAAGGAACTTCGTCTTTTTATGTTGATGCTAAGTCCCATGTTCTCGCTATGTTCTCCAATTTTATTAGGAAGGTTTTGGAGGTCTGCTATATTGTCTGCTATTAAGACCGAATCATTCGCATATCGTATATTATTGATGCAGGTGCCATTTACTTTGATGCTGTTTTCGCATTCCTCAAGAGCTTCGTGGAAGATACTTTCTGAATATAGATTGAACATTAGTGGGGAGAGAATGCATCCCTGTCTTACACCTCTGAGAATTATTTGAGCTTGCGTTGTTTCATTGTCCACCTTGACGACAGCTGTTTGATTCCAGTAAAGAGCTTTTATGCAGCGAATGTCTTTTTGAACTATGTCGAGTTGTTTTAGTATATGTACGAGTTTATGATATTGTACTGGATCGAAGGCTTTTTCATAATCTATAAAGCACATAATTACATCTTTCCTTTGATCATAGCAGTTCTGAGATAGCACTTGGGTTGCAACTAGTGCTTCCCTGGTACCCAGGCCTTTTCGAAATCCAAATTGTGAGCAACCAATAACCTTATCGCATTTTGTGAAGATTCTGTAGTAAATAACTTTGTGGAATATTTTTAAAGAATGGCTCATCAGACTTATCAGTCGGTGGTCTTGACACTTTGTTGCGTTGTTCTTTTTTGGCAAATGGATAAAGGTAGATACAAGCTATTGGACAGGGAATTTTCCTTTTTTATAGATTTGGTTGAAAAATTGTTGAAGTATCGTAATTCCCTCTTCATCTAACAATCTAAGTAACTCAACAGGAATTTGATCAGGTCCAATTGCTTTCCTATCTTTCGAGGTATTTATTGCTCTAGTAATTTCTTCAATTGTGATCTCGGCACCGGATAGGTTGTTAATGTCTATCACTTTTTCCTGAACGACTTCTATCTCAGGCCTCTCGTCTGCAAAGAGATTTTTGATGTATTCTTCCCATATGAGTTTCCTCTCTCTGTCACCTTGTGCCATTTGTCCTTGTTCATTTTCGTTAGAAAACTTTCTTTTTGTCCACAATGTGCTTAATTTGTTTCCGTAGAAAATAAAGAACTGAAGCTCTAACATCACACCTGTCTTAAATATTACAGTATCCCTAAAATGTGCTTTACGTTATATTCTAAAAAACGAAGTTTTACACTAACCATTTAGAAAAGATTAAAAACCAATAAGAGTACCAATAATTTTTTATGTAAACTTCAGTGTCAGAAGAGGCACTTCTTCGCGAGTTGTAACCTCAGAACGCAATAACTTAATTAGTTGTTATCGGCGTCTAGTTGCATCCCTTGTCCTTTGCCCGCAGCAAGAAGTAAGATGGAAGTCCAGTAGCAAGACCTGGTTTACCCACGCATTGATCAAGCTACGTACCACAGGTGGGGCTTAGCTCAATTCGACCAGAGTGGTAGATGACCGTAGTCGATGGCACAGGAAATGACAATTTGATTTTGCATTTAAATTAACATAAATATCTTACTTACGATATCGCTTTAAAGACTATGAATCAAAACTAAATCAAGAACTAAATTACATTACTATATTATAATTTATAAAGCTCAACGGACCTTGAAGGCCTAGGGCTGAAAAGTTTAATTTAATTTCCATTACAATTACTATTTACATTTATTTATATAAAATATTTTTAATAATGTCTTTCAATATAGTCTTTCAATATATTTCTTAACCATTTACTTATATTGATTTCTGTCCAATGCTTCTTCTTTCCAATTTTCAATCCCTATTACTTTTTGTAAGTGTTCATATATTATACTGTACTTCCATTTATTTCGTGTTCTCCCTTTTTTCTTTTTGTATAGGCTTTCGTGACAGTACCATTTTCGGCATTATTTCCTTTCTCATTCACTAAATGTGTCCTAAATATTTTATTCTCTGTGCTTTGATTACCGTCGTTATTTTTGCTTCGTTGTATAGTTCAAGGTATTTAATATTCCTTCTTGTCCATTCACAACTCCATATATTGCTCTTTTTTAAAGGTCTATTTCTGATTTTTTTAAGCAGCTATGTTTCGCATACATATGTAACTGTAGGTCTGATAATTTATTGGTAGGTTCTAATTTTTATTTTTCTTGAGACATACTTGGATTTCATTAATGATCGCAAGGCTCCATATTTTTTATTTCCTTTTGCTATTCTTGCTTTTATCTCCCCTTCCTCATGTCAATTTTATATTTTTACAATTTTACAGCCAGGTAAGTAAATTCTGAAACTCCTTTGAAAATGTATTTCCTCCTTCTATCTCCAATTTGAAATTGTCGTCTTGTACTTTATCTGTTTCTCCCATTATCATATATTTTGGCTTTCCCGTCTGTTATTATCACTATCATTTGTTAAATTGTTTACTCCTATTTTTTTAATTGCTTCTGCTACTTTTTACCATTCCTCATATACCATTCTTTTGTTACGTGCTGTGTTTTCTATTATTTTTTCTTAAGGTTTCATTCGTGTTTAAAACAACTTCCTTTATGCTCTCCCAGTTTTGATGACAATGCACGACTTTATGATGACCACAATACTCCTCCGGCGGTCAAGACTGAAGAGAGAAATTTTTACTAGATTTTAAAAAATATGAGATAGGTCTGCATCAAACAATGTCATCTGTTGGTTTGGCTAAAGAGGGTAGAGAGTTGCTGCAATAATAGTGGAAACTTTAGAGTGGAAGTGAACGGGGTTGTGAAATTTAAACCCTGATGCTTCTATCTGACTCATAGGAATGGATCACTTTGATAAACGGAATCTTCAGGCTAGTATTCAGTAGATTATTCAATACTCTTAGTACGCCAAATTTAATTCAAGGCTTTCGAGACGTCGAAAAATGAGAAAAGGTTTTGTGGAATGTAAGTAACGATTATAGTCAACGTAGTTGAACTGGATAGTTGAACTAGAAGTTAGACATAAGGATTCTTTCCAACACTTTACCGAGGACGGAAGAGTTACCGAATGGCGATGTACACATCAAGAGTATTTACAGTGATTTAATAGAGCTGTACTAACATGCAATTAGAATAATCTTTCTGATTAGAAATATTATTCTAAAGGGTTTGAAGCAAATTTAAAAGTATTAAACCTTAAAATATAGAAGAAACATGGAAAGAAATAAGAGGTCATATTTCGATACAATCGAAAAAAGAATTTGCTAAGTTATACAAGGAAGCATCCAGGATAATGTGACAAGGTTAAATATTAGCGAATAGGAGTTTGAAAAGGTAGAAGACTTTAAATATTTTGGGGTCTCAGTTAATGGAACTAATGATAGAAGCATAGTAACCAGTGAAAAAATTCTGACAGGAAACCGAACCTATCAGAAATACAACAACTTCCCCAAACATAAGAAGCTTACTCAGAATCTAAACTGAATATTTACAGAGCAACAATTAGATCAGTAATTACATATGGTGCTAAAGTAATGTGCCAGGCGTAGAAAGGAAAGATTGAGGATCCTAGAGTATCTGAATGAAAAATAATTCGGTGAATAAGATGTTTACTAAATTTAGGTAATGATGAATTTAGAAAACTGATTCCGAAGTAAGAGAACTTTCGAAAGGAGAAGACATCTTAAGATTTATCAAGGCACAGAGACTCAGATGGATAGATCATATGGAAAGAAAAATCAGTTATCAAGAAAATCACCAAATAGAGACCTATATTACGCAGACCACAAGGAAGACTGAAAACGAAATGGAAGAACCAGATAATCGAGGACTTTAAGAAGATGTGAGTTAAAACGGGTAACAATAAGCAAAAACAGGAACAAAGGAAGAAATATTGTAGAAGACGCCAAGTCACATAACCAATTGTAACACCAAAATGTTAATGGGGGCTGATTCCGTGAGATGAACGAATCGAAAAAGTTCAAAAAGAGCGACAATCATTCTGCTACGAGCGTAGATGCCAAGATACAATTAGAGAAGCTGAACCCACAGGCAGATAAAATCAATGAAGTTTGTTACCAATTAAAATGTGTTCATATGATTACATTAATAAAAGCAAATGACAAATGAAGATAAAAGTGAGTAGACGTAAGGCCGACACTGTGCCGAAAGTAGTGGCTAGTGCTTCACCATCGCCGGTTGCAATCATCGCCCTACATGACCGTTCAGTGAACACTCATGTTCTCGCGCTTTAGATAAACCAATAAAAATAATCAACGGATGAGAATTTATGCAGCTTTGCCACGGCTGCCTCCTTACTTACATCTTAATGCTCTTAAAACCCACTAATTGACAATTAAGGTCTGGATTCTTTCTTTATATATGGCCTCTCGAAGGCTGATAGCTTCGTGAAATGTAGTGGGAGAAGTATTAGCTTTGGATGAGGTCGTCGCAGAAAAACTGTCAAACGAAAAGAGGGAACTACAATTTACTTCCTAATTACCTGAGCAGAGGTTTATTGCCGAGTGTCTGTAAATACTGAAGAAACTGATTTGCATTTTCAAACAAATAGACTTCTTCTTGAGCTTTTACTTCTTTCACGGTACTTGGCAATTATCCACTCTATTACAGTACTATACAGAACTAACTGAACTGTTTATTCGAGTTAAAATGTCGGACGGTAAATAAAAGGATTTTGTTTCATCAAAAAATATGAGGCAAGCGGAAACGCTTCGAACTGTAGCTTTTTTTGAAAGCTTCAATTTAAAGTTAGTTAATCCGTAATAAAACAGTAATTAATTAGCAATAAACCTATATTGGATAAGACGATTTTTAACATATTAATTCGAAAGAAATCTGCGGAATACTTACACTTATACAGAAAAAAATATCAGATAAGACTGCTGAGAATGAAATATTAGAAAACGATAACACCGAGGAACGCTGGGAAAAATTAAAAATATTATAATTAACGCAGCAAGAGAATCACTTGGAAAGAGGGAAGTGCAAACTGTTAGCAGAGTAATAGAAAAAGGGTAGATTGGATCAAGTGGGGATGCCAAACACATTAGTTGTTTAAAAACAAGCCGCTTAAAGATCAATATCGAAGCAGTGCGTGAGAGTTTTGATAAAAATCCAGGAAAATCAATTCGACATCGTAAACACAAATTACAAATTTAAGTTCTCGTCAGCGTATCACTGAAAATCTGCATCTCCATGCTTACTCACTTCAATTAAGACAATGACCTAATAAGCCTAATGACAATGCACATCGAAGAAAGTTTGTTGAATGGATTATTGAGGATTTAAAGCTTGACAGCTTTGTTAATTTGTCAAAATTGTTGATTTTAGAGTTCTGAGAACCCACGTTAGCACAAACACGTGCCTGTCGAGACAAAAAAATGCATCCACAACGTGTCACTGTTTGACGTGAATTTTAGTCGGAAGGCATCAATGGACCATACTTCTTTGAAAATGAGACTAATCAAGTGAATGTTACTGTTGCTCTATATCGCAACACCTCGCAACATGGTAAGAGAGTTCTTGCAGCCTAAATTGGATAATATTGATGTGGAGGACATGTGGACCCAACAAGATCGTGTCACACGCCATACAGCAGACCGTGAAACAATTCAATAACTGCATGAAACATTTCCTGGATGTGTAATCTCTCGTTTTGGTGATCAGAATTGTCCCGTAGATCGTATGATTTAATACAGATTTCTTTTTTCCGGGTCGGAAAAGGCAGATTCAAGAAAAGTCATAAAAATACAACAAACTGACATATTTATATTTCGTGGACCTTAAGAAGGCCCTTCTTCTTCTTCTTCAGCCTATTTGCATCCACTCCTGAACAAAGACCTCCACATGAGTTCTCCATTCTTCTCTGTTTTGTACTAAGAAGGCATTTAGCAGAGTCAAATTACGAATGTTATTTATTTATTGTACGCAAGAGAGGTACCTACCTTTAGAAATAATTAAAACAATCGAAAATATGTACCAGAACAACACAATAAAAGTAAAAGTAGAAGAACTGATTGACTCACTTGAAGCTGGCAATGGGATAAATCAGAGGGATTCCCTGGTTGCTCTATTATTCAACTTGATCATGGGTGAAATAATAAAAAAATACCAACTAAAAAGGATACCAAATGGAAGAGAAACAACTTAATATAAGCTGATATAGAGACGATGCAATACTAATATCTCAAAATGAAGATGATTTATAACATATGCTGCACACATTTAATATAACCGCCAGAACATTTAACGTGTTAATTTCGCCAAAAAAGACCAAATGCATGGTTAGAACGACAAATGTTTCTTCTTATTGCGCCGTCTCCTTTCGAAAATTGTCGATCCAAATGGCAATTGTAGCTTTGGAAACTGATGCATGAAAAATGTCTGCGGATGAGCGGTCAAACCGCGGTCAAACCATCTTCTCAGGTCTATTTGGATATAAATTAGAGTTGGAGGGTCAAAGAATAGAATAAGTTATGGAGTTTAAATATGTAGGCATCACACAATATGGCTATGGAAAGCTCGAAACAGAAATGAAAGATCATGTGAATAAAGCAAACAGAGTCGCAATTTGCCTGAATGAAACAACATGCAGAAATACAATTATCAGAAAAGAAATGAAAGGCAGAATTTACAAAACAGTTATCAGACCAGTAATGACATCTGCAGCAGAAACACCACCTGATACAGCTATAGGACAAAAATATTGCTAGAAACAGCAGAGATGGTAAGACACTATGGCACAGAGCTAGAAGTACAGATTTACGACGGAGATGCAAGATGGAGAACATTAATAACTGGTTAAGAAACAGAAGAGTAGGATGGAATGACCACATAAGCCGAATGACAACCAATCGAGTAGTAAGGTTGGGGAGAGACGGTTCCCCAATAGGAAGAAAATCAGTGGAAAGACCACGAAAACGTTGGAGTGATAACTTACTGAAGGCACATTGAAAAAACACACAGATTCATGTCTACACAAAAAGAAGAAGAACAAGAAAATTTCTTTTTATGTGACTATTTGAATTGTCTATGCAAATAATCCTACAAACACCCGTGCATATTTATAAAAAATAGTCGTAAATTTCGACAAAAGAGTGCGTATGTACCAGCCAATCCTTGGAGGTCAATGGCTCGATGTGCTATTCCATACATAACCCCCCATGTACTTTAAAAATTTAATTAAAAATAGCATCTAAAGAAAAAAAATAGTATTTTATATTAAATCCAAATCTTTCGTAAATGTTGGAAAACATTTTACATAAATAATTATTAAAGCAAAAGCTTTGTTCGTCATTTTGTAGTTTCAAAATATGTTTGTGGAACGTGTATTCTACCCAACAGCACTTACTAAACAATCCCACATACTAAAATCCCATAAATTATCTCATTGTGCCATCATCGCAATTTTTTCTCGCTATTTTCTATAGATTCCGATTGATAAAATTGTTAGTGACACTCTATTTGTAGGGAAATAAAAAATTGCCCTCGGTGTGTAACAAAAAGGGCTCTAACAAAGTGTCGGTCATCGATGTAAATCAATTGGAAGGGCGATTCCAACAAATAATCTGTCTTATTTGTCAGGATAATGTAAAAATAAGGGTCTGGACGAGAGAAAAAACTGACCATACGACATTCGCGGGGTTTCGGATGCTGTCACTTTCTTTCGATGTCGCTTTTTTCGAGTTTTCATAGTGATTCATTCATTTATCAGCAAGCGTTTATTGAATCTTTATATTTTATGGGTTTTACTAAGTTTTAAAATAATTGAAGACGAATATGATGAAGGTGGATATAAGTAATAGACGGTTTGACTGTCCTAATGGCTTCGGATCAGTAAAAGCTCTGTATAGTTCCACAATTTTTGCTCAAAAATGTCGAGACCAACAAAAAATATTTTTGTCGCATTTATAGATTATAAGAAAGCTTTCGATAAAGTTAAACATAACATTCCCATTTAATATCTAAAGCGAAAAGACTCGACAATAATTATACTATTAACATGATCTAATTCATTACATGATCATTAGCAATATGATCATTATTAAATGAACTAACAACCAAGAAATAAAAGCGCGCATTGGAAAAACTAAGTCCACCTTTAACCGTATAGGGGTCTTCTTGAAGAGCCACAACTTCTTTCTTGGTGTAAAAGTTAGAATTCTACGACGCTACGTCTTTTCCTTCCTTTTATGGTGTTAAATCGTGGACGTTGAACGAAGAAATGTGCTAAAAATTGGAAGCATTTGAGATGCGTCTATACCGTAGAATCCTTAAAATCCCGTGGACCGGACCGATCGTATCACAAATGAGGAAGTCCTCAGAAGAATAAAGAAGAATCGAGAGGTACTGACCACCATCAAATCTCGAAAGTTCTTACATTATACGAGATTAATCCAAATATGCCCTCCTATAAGCCATCTTGCTAAGAAAAATATTGGGAAAGCGAGGTCCAGGAATTAGAAGAACATCTTGGTTAAAGAACCTCCGAACCTGGTTCAAAACAACATCTGTGCAGCTTTTCCGCGCTGCGGCAGATAAAGCGGAGATTGCCATGATGATCGCCAACATTCGTCACGGATAGGCACATCAAGAAGAAGAATGCTGACGATAGAGGCACTATCTCTAAAAGTGAGAAAGACCTGCAGAGGCTACTAAACACAATTTGTGATACTGGAGAACAGTTTGGTTTAACAATAAACATATATAGAAAAAAAAACATGGATCTCAGTAAGAGGGGTAAAGTCATAACGAAGATCCAGATAAAGTGGACAAAATGAAATACTTAGGAGTCTAGATTACGGAAGATCTAAATCCTTAATCAGAAATTCAATCAAGAATGAAGCAAACAAGAGCAGCTTTTATGAAGAGAAGGAAATTTCTGAGTAACCAAAGATTCAATCTGCAAATCTAATCATCATCATCATTCTCTTTGCCTTATCCCTATGCGGGGTTAGCTTCCCCCTATCGTCTCCCCCCAGGTCTTCTTTGGTCTTCCTCTCCTACTCCTTCCAGGAATCTGCACTTCAGCTATTCTTCGTATTGGGTGATTAACGTCTCGACGTTGAACATGACCAAACCATCTTAACCTATGCTCTCTCATTTTGGCATCAATTGGTGCCACACCTACACTTCTAATATACTCATTTCTAATTTTATCCTTTTTTGTCACTCCACTCATCCATGAAAATTGCATCTGTTGTTGATCTGCCCTGCATAAAGCCAAATTGATTATCGGATATTTCGGTTTCTTCACGTATCCGTCTATCAATTACTCTGTCCCATATTTTCATGGTGTGGCTAAGTAGTCTTATAGCCCTGTAGTTTGTACAATGTTGCATGATTCCCTTGTTTTTGTAGACAGTTACTAATATACTGCTTCTCCATTCGTCTGGCATTTGTCCACATTCCATATTTCTGTTAAATATACCTGCTAACCAACTTATTACTGTCTTCCAATGCTCTCCATACTTCCCCAGGAATATCATCTGGTCTGATTGCTTTTCCTTTCTTTATTTTTTGAAGCGCTTGAGCCACTTCCTCGTTTGTTATTCTGGTAACAATTGCTGTTACTGTCTCCGTTAACTCCACAGGCTGTCTGTCAAATTCTTCATTTAATAAACTGTCAAAATGCTTTATCCATCTCTTTTTGACATCCTTTTCGTGAAATAGTATTTTATTATTTTCATCTCGGATATATCTAATCTGATTAAAATCTCTTGCTTTCTTTGCTCTCTGTTTGGCTATTTTATATATCTTTGCTTCGCCTTCCCTGGTATCAAGTTGATCGTATAGGTTTAAATACGCTTCTGCTTTAGCTTCTGCTACTGCTACTTTCGCTGTCTTTTTGGCGACCATATAGTTTTGAAGATCTATGTCCGATCTGGTTTCTAGCCACTTTTTATTATTAATTTGCAAATCTGATATCGGATGGTAAAATGTTATATCTGTTCTATTCTACTTTATGGTGCTGAAACTTGTACTGTTAATGTTGACTTCATGAAAAAGCTAGACGCTTTTGTGATGTGGTTTTTTAGGAGAATTTTGAAAATATCATGGACTGATTATATTCCGAACGAAATGGTGTTTCACGGAATGAGAAGAGACATAGAACTTTGCCCACCATTAAAAAGAGAAAGACAGCATATTTGGGGCACATACTTAGAAATGATGAGTATCAGTTGTTTCAAGTTATGGTTGAAAGTTGAAATTATCTATTTGACGTTCTTTTATATACAGAGAGGGGCAAAATTTTGGAATAAGGTCATTATCACAATTATGGAATACAGCACTGAATAACATTTCAAATCTGCCACGACCCGTATTCTCATTAAAAAAAGTTATTGATTACGTCATTTCGCCCAGATGAATGACGTCACTAGTATGATATATACGCCAAAAAATTAAAAATCGACCTGTTTCTGGACTTATCTCCAAAATCGCCCATTCCTGAAAAAATTAATGTACATATTCCATAATTTTGCCCCTCTCTGTAGGTATATCTCGCTTATAGATTCACTTTTACTGACAAGGAACTATCTCGTAAAGTAAAAACAAATAATTTGGGAGAATATATAAGATAAATTTATGATCTATTTGCTTGTGACAATTATGAGTGTAATTGAATAAGAAGCAAACTGCAGAAACTTAAGCAAATACCTTCGTCGTAAGCGATATTTCAGAGCCATTACGTTTTCATGACAGAGCGAGCTTCTTCTCAGAGATAACGCCGAAACGTACTCCTCGAAAACTTTCTACTTTCTCTAATCCCTGCTCCGGAACAGACTCCCGAATCAACACATTAAAAGCAATTAATGAGAGCCTCGCGAAGAAATCCCCGAGGATCACGCGAGTTATGTTTGTATTTAAATTTGTTGTAATCGGAGAAAACGTCCTGAATTTTTGCTCTTTTGCTCGTTGCGCCCGGTTAATCCCGCCACTCAATGACCCGTCCCGGAACGTGACCTCTCGCCCTCCTGAACTTACCAGCAGGATCCAGCAGGAGACGATGCCACTTACTTTATTGGATACTTAAAACAACTCGCCCTTGTTAACTTTTTAATGGATTTTTCGTAATAGAGGTTTAATTTGTTTAAGAGCAGATACACTTTTCTTATATTTTATGTAATAACATATTATAACTACTATAGTATATTTCACTAATTTGCGACTATTTTGGATTAGGGATTAGGTATGAAAGCTTTGACTTAAATGGGTCTGCTGGGCTGAGAAAGTTAATAGAAAATTCTCTTACTCTTAGAAAGAGGCGCGGATCTAGAAATTCTTAATAGGGGGGTCAGACGTACCGCAAATATTTTATTGTCCAGATTTGGCCATACGACTCACGCTTACTCTAAGGATAAAATTCAGTCATCTCAGATACCTACGGTATCAAAAGAATTGAAATCTGGTTGACAGAAAAAAATAATAAATAATAAAAAAATACTTATAGACTAAATACAATAGGGGGGTCCATGGACCCGTTGACCCCCTCTGTATCCGCGCCTGCTTAGAAAGCACTGTCGAAGAAATGCAAATTCGGTTTTAACTAATAATGCATTTTACATCCATTTAGAGAAATATTCAATTATTATTATTAAACAGAAAAAAATTAAAAATTCTATTGTAGGTACTTACTTTATACGCTCCCTCCAATATATCCTACGCGAGCCTCATGTAGTTCTCTGGAATCCATTTCTGTATCATACCTACATCTCCACAGTCTTTCCTATGAACTGTATTGCCTATCTTCTCAAGATGTGTAAATACCAAACGTAGCTCTCTTTTCTTCTCGCGGCATTTCTCTATCAACTGCATTAAATCAAACAAGACATCTGTCTTGCTCCTTCGTGGCCCAAACACAAACTGTTCTTTTCCTATTGATACCTCTCCTTAACCTTCGTCTACAGTTATCTCCTAAATTTTTATTTTGTGCGACATTAACTTCATCCTTCTATTATAATTCTTACAGTCCTAAATGCCCCCTTTATCTTTAAACAATGATACTATAACACTCTCTCTCTCTCCATGCATTGAGCATCCTTTCTTCCTAGGTGAATCCTACTTATCATTTCTTACAAAATATCAACCTCTTCCTCTCCTAGAGCCTTCAAATCTCTACAGGTATTTCATCAGGTCTTATTGCCTTACCATTTTTCATCCTATTTAACGCCTCAACAACTTCGTCCCTAGCTATCACCGGTGTTACATGATCATTTGGGAACCCCTGTTGTTCTTCGTTTAGTAACTTTCTGAACTACTTATACCATCTTTGTTTTAATGCAGCATCGGTTCTTAACAGTCTTCCATCATTACTATTGATGTACTATACATGGGTCAAGCCCTTTGATGACTTATACCTTCCTTTTGCAACGTTTGACAACTTCGTCCCTCGCTATCACCAGTATTACATTCTCATTTTAGCTTCCACATCCTCCATTTCTCCTACGAGGTTCTTTGTTTACCAACTTTCTAAAGTACTCATACCATCTTTGCTTTATTTCAACATGAGTTCTTAAAACTCTTCCATCCGTACTATTAATGTGCCATACATGAGTCAAGTCCTTTAATGACTTGTCCCTTGCTTTAGCATTGTTATATGATCTTTTCATCCTGTCGGGTGTTTTCAACTCTTCATACAGCTGTGAGAACGATCTTTTCTTGGCAGTAACTACAGCTCGATTTGCATCTCTTTGCTACCTTGTACATCTCCTATCTTCCTCTGTTTCAGACCTGTCATATCTTTTTATCTCCTCTTTCTTCTCTCTAATCTTATATTGCACTTCATTATTCTGCTTGTCATTGGAAGACCCTGTACCAGATAATGTTTCTAGCAATTCCTTTCCCTCTCGTACTACTACTTTATTGTTGGCTTCCTACAAGTCATTCACCGTATCTATTTGCCAAATTCTTATCCTTTAACTTTCACCATTTGACTTTCTGATGCCCTACTTGCTTTCCTTCCGGCCTCACCTTTATCTCCGTATCAACTATCACCCGTCAGTGTTGACTAACTACACATTCACCCTTTATTACTTTACAGTTGGTAACCTCTTTTAGCTGACTTCTTCTACACACACAAAATCTATCTGACTTTTCCTTCCTCTGCTTTCCTAAAGGTAACATCTGGATTTCGGTCTTCATAAAGAACGTATTAATCACAGACAAATCCCATGCCAATGCAATGTCAATCACACGATTTTCTTATTCTTCCATTCTATCAATTTGTTATACTCATGATAGGTACCTCTAAATAATTAAAACGATCGAAAACATCTACCAGAGCAACACAATAAAAGTAAAAGTAGAAGATGAACTAATTGACCCAATTGAAGCTGGAAATGGGATAAGACAGGGGGATTCCTTGAGTCCTTTATTGTTCCACCTGATTATGGATGAAATAATAAAAAAAGTAAGAACTAAAAAATAATACCAAATGGGAGAAAAACAACTTAAAATAATCTGGTATACCGACGATGCAATACTAATCTCTCAAAGTGAAGATGATTTACAACTTATACTGCACCAATTTATAATAACCGCCAGAAAATTTAACATGTTAATTTCACCAAGAAAGACAATATGCATGGTAATAACAGCCAATCCAATAAGATGTAAATTGGAGGTGGAGGGTCAGATAATAGAACAAGTGAGGGAGTTCAAATATCTATGACATATCTATGTTTACTGCAATCCTAGCCCCACACCCTGACCCTATTTATGCCTCGCATCTCCTTCAAGCGTATCTAGACAGAATACAAGTTTGTTTTTTAGAATGGAAAATTAAAGGCAATGAAGGAAAATCTATTCATGTTACATTTACAACACGAAGAGGAACTTGTCCTCCTGTAACTTTAAACAATCACCAATTACCATCAGCCAACGAGGTAAAATATCTTGGTATTCATCTGGACAGAAGCCTCATATCGAGGAAATATATCTGGACCAAGAGAAAGCAACTAGGTCTCCAATTCAGAAATATGTATTGGTTAATGGGCCGTTCATCAAGACTATCTCTGGATAATAAATTGCTGCTCTATAAGGCAATACTTATGCCAATCTGGACATATGGGTTGGAACTATGGGGAACAGCCAGTCACTCCAACATCGAAATCATCCAACGCTTCCAATCAAAAACCATCAGAACCATCACTAATGCAATTTGGTACATCAACAATAGAATTATTCATCGAAACCTTAAAATGGATATGGTACAAGAAGTCATCACAAAACGTAGCGCTGCATACATTGCCAAGTTGGAGGATCATGAAAACCAGTTTGCACTTAACCTCCTAGACAATTGCCAAGAACAGCGTAGGTTAAAGAGGTTCAAACCACTGGACTTACCATTTAGAGTAAACTTTTAAACTAATTAGTTAGTAGTTATAAAATGTTATTATTTTCTACACAACTTTATAAAAATTGTACAACCATTGGGTAAAATCTTTCTTGTCCTTAGTGAATGTCATTACATTTGTTTATTGTTGACACTCAACAGATCGTAAAATATTTTAAATTAAATAAAAAAAAGTAATGTCTATATAAAAAGAAGAAGAATACGAAGAAGAAGAAGATTTCTTGTTCTTATCCCAAAACCTCTATGCACTATTTCTATTCCTGCTCATTCTCTACCAATATGTCCATTCAAATCACATCCAATAAAATACTTTTCGTCTACAGGAATCTCGAGCTTCTCGCAATCAAGGGTAGTCCAAAATTCTTCCTTCTCCTCTTCTTCACACTCTACCTCTGGGCATAGGCGTATATGATGTTTACGTTGGTATTGCATGCGTTCAGTCGGACACTCATTATCCTATCACTTCTTCTGGTTAACTTTACAATATGTTCCTTCCACTCGTTGTTCAAATTATTACCTACTCCATTGCTGTCATGACAGTTTGAACTACTAAATATGAACTTTCATCCATCTCCAAGATCTCTCGACGTTTTACATTTCTAACGAGTTTCTTACACGCAAAGTACACCAATCCTTCTCCTCTGTATGAAATTGAAGAGCTCTATTCCTTTGCCTGTCTTACTTCTGACGTTGAGCGTTGCAATCCTCAGGACTGCTTTTTTAGCCCCCTTCCGTCCTCTAATAGGGAGGGCCCTTCCTAGCTCACTTTTCGCATGCATGCATCCCTGATCCATGGATCAGGTCTATATTCCTACCTTTGAAGGTTTTAGTAAGGTTTTTACTGCCGGATACACTTCCTGACGCAAGCCCTTCTTTTTTATCCGGGCTTGGGACCGACACTGAAAGTTAGCTACTCAATTTACTCAGCAACTACCAGAGGTGGGGTTTAAAGACATCTCGTGTCTGTATGCATTTGAAATAAATATATACTAAATGATCAAAACTGACACAAAACTGGCAAATTTTTATTCAAGGGCTTTTTAGATACTCAATAATATTAGATAATACAATTAAATACATAAACTTTACACGACATAACCAATTCCTTTATCTTGTAAAAAAGTGGGTTTTCCTCTTAATTTGATTTTATATTATTTTTCATATCCTGGACCTTTTTCTATAGAAAGATTAAGAAATTATATTTAACCGTTTGCATTTCACGGTACTACCTTTGAAGACTATCGACACATCCCCTTTTTGTATAAGAATTTGTTTACACAGACCGCCGTAACCATAATATCGGTAATTGGATAAGTAGATATTCGGAGAGTCAGGCCAGCAAGAAATTGCCAAAGACCACCACCAAATATCTAACCATGAAGTGGATTTCCATGATCCACCGTAACCTAACGTAACGTAACGATCAAGGTACTATTAAATTAAGATCGCAGATTATCGATATCGATGTCGTGCTTGCACGGAGCTGCTGTGTAATGTGTGGGAACTGTAATTCAAACATACCAAATGAGAATTATCGATGTTATCGTTAACATGTATAAGTCTACTAATAATGGTGGCTTAAGATGTCCGATCGCCGGAGAATGCTTGATTTGCAGTTGGAGTAAGTAATAAGTGAGTGAGTAGTGATGGGTTGTGATTTGGCATCTGTGATTTTGTCACTGTGACTACAAACTCGTTAACTTGGCCAAATGGTTAAGAATTGAAATAAAATATACCAATGTATGCACAGCACATCCAATACAGCACTAAAAGTGCAGTTTATATTACCTTGCGCACTTTTCACTTAGACAAAAATTTATCAAACGGAAATAGAAAGAAAAGACAATAAGATAATTAAGAAGACTATTCCTTATCTGTATCTGATGAAGAAATCCTATACTGTATCTGATGAAGAAATCCTATAAATAAGAAAATATATGCTCATGGAATATCAGAAGTCTATTTGTGACACAGATATTTGACAACGCAATTCAAGAATTGAAAAGAATTTATAATAAATCGATATACTTTAAATCAGCGAATTGTGGTGACAAGACTCAGGAACTAAAGATGATGGTACCTACTGTATTATATAGTGTATTCTGATAACAGTACAGGGAACCGCATCACAAAAATGCGCTTCCGAAATGCCGCCAAAAAAGTCACTATATTTCCAGGGCCAGATATTGGACCTGATCACTAACCACTTGCAGGAGATATTAAACTAAGGTTGAAACGAATCCAGCGAAAAAACTAAAAACCAATATACTTAACATTGACGATATAAGCATAAACGAAAATATTAAAAAATAATTTAACAATAACATAAAGCATAACGAAAAACAACTAGAAGATCCAGTGGAATTGTGGAATTAATATTAAAGCCAAGTTAACGAAATCTCCTCAAACAATGATTATAAAAGTACATAACTTAATCCAGAATAATAAATGGATGACAGACGAGATCTTGAAATTAATGGAAAAACGTCGAATTATAAAATCGAATAAAACAGAATATAGATATCTACAGGGAAGAATTAAAAGGGAGATAAAATTAGTTGAAAAATGGATGGGAGAAAGCTGCGACAAAATAGAAGATATGATTTATCTAGGCACGACTTATTTAAGTTCACAAAAAGGTAAAAGAAATAAGAAACATTAAAAAAAGAGTACCCTCTGTATTAGTTGAGGATAACAACAAAATTATTGTTAATTAGAACGAAATAAGAAGAGAATGACAACTGTATAAGTATATCAGAGTTCTTTGAAGATGTCAAAATAATATTACCGAATTCTATCAAAATTGTACTGAGGTTCAGAACTTATGAAATCAGAGGTGGAACACCCCATAAAAAATAAACTCAGAACTGAATTTTTTGTCTTTAGTCGTAACACACAACCAAATGCAGAGCTTCAATTAAATGGAGTCAAAGTTCACAAAGTTACATGTTTGGGAACTGTGATAACGAACAAACTAGATCCATACATAGTAATAAAACGTAGAATTGCAATAACTAAAACTACTTTGTACCTTTGTATGGGGCAGAAGTTTGGACACTAAAATTATCACATTGAAATTGTGGATAGGTACTGAGGATACCTTGGCAGCAAGAAAAACTAGTGAGAAAGAACTAAGGAAGGTTAACAAAGATTATTCTGATATGGCGCGTTAAGAAGAAGTTCCTTAGTAAATGGCACCATTCGGTGTTAGCTGTCAACCTGCTACCGAAAGAAAGATTTATAGAGGTAGGATACAAAATGGCAGTCACTAAGTCGTAACTATGTAAAAGAAATATCTGAGGTAAAAAGACAAGACGAAATTCAAAAAACCCTAACTCAGGACAAATCTGCAGTATAAGAAGAAGAGATTAATCATTAGGTGGTATTGGATTGACAGTTGACTTACTTCCCTATAGCCAAATAATGAACACAAACTAGCATGAACTATGATATCAATAATTTGCAAACGTAGTATAAGTATCAATTGTCAAAAATTTGGAAGAGTCCTATTTTTTCCTATCATCGAATATTATTCAATTCGAGTGGGAAAGACGCTTCGTGTTGTAAATAAAACATTTGTACTGGTGCTGTTACGGATTAATTCTCTTTACTTATTTTTAGCCCACCTCTATAAGTATCTATTGCTTCGGGGTGCATATTACAACTAACGTTTGTTTCTACCACGACTGGGTGTTACGTTAACAGAGATCTACTTTTGATATACAGTAATAATAGGCATATTAATGCTATTGTTCTTGATATGGATTCATGTAAATTATCGGCGTCAATTGTTTAATAACCGTTTTGTTTGTCATTACTTCTGTTATCGCTGTCACAGTAAGTAAAGATGTGTTTTTATAAAGAACTATACCCACTGGCACCTACTGTGTGCTTCATTTCTAGTGTTTGTATATTAAACGGTACTGTAACGGTTTGACACGTTACTAAATCATTTTTGAACTTTTAATTATTTTTATAATTATTTTCCCTTAATGTCATTTAAATTATCTAATTTTCTCGCAATCAACTATTTACGTGACGTCATACTTCGGTGTACGGAACGTACTCTACGACACCTATACCCCAGGCTGTGGGTGAAAAAACGTGATATAATTCAGGAATTTTTGAAACCTATCAGGTGTTGTAAAGGATGATGCCAGGAATAACTTATACTAAAATGTAACCAAAAATATTGTGCGCTTTTTTTTTATTTGCGATTTTCATTTGTTAAATTTGCAATTTTTATTGATTTTTAATTTTTTGTAGCTTAGGATATTGATTTTAGAGAAAAACTTTTTAATAGAAAGTTGTAGTAAATTAAAAAACCTACAATTTGAGGTACGGTAAGTTTAATTTGGTTAATTGGTTACTGCAAAACAGCCTGCGAAAGTCCAAAATGGCCGTTTTTTACAATTGCATTATTTATTGTACAAATAATTTTTTTTTATTTTTTAAAGCTTTAAAATAAAGATCTTTCGATTCCAAACATAAAAAAAATTGTAGAGCCAGATTAACGAATTTGTTGCTTAGATATTATAAATTGTTTATCCCAAGAGGTCAAATGTCGAAGGCTATAACTTTTTGAAAAAAAATCGTAGAAATTGGTGAAACATCCAATCTCCTTCGAAAGAGTTATATTTTCATATTCTGATGTAAATAAATGCGTAAAACATTTTTAAACCTCTAATTTTTGGATTTGAAAATAAGGGGGCAAATTTCGTTAAAAACATTTAGAGCTGAAGCGGCCCTGTACATCCTATGAGTTTTTAACTTACATATTATTGTTGCCGAAGATGAAACGAAGATTTATAAAACAATAAAAAATTTCTACGACCAACTGAAGACGGGATAATTTTTGGGCTTGTAAATAAGGGGGCAAATTTCGTTATAAACATTTAGAGCTGAAGCGACCCTCTATATCCTATGAGTTTCTAACTTACAGATTATTGTTGCTAAAGACGAAACGAAGATTTATAAAAATATTAAAAAAATTTACAACCAACTGAAGCCGAGATAATTGTTTTTTTTTTTCTTAAATCATAGTGCCTTTATTTATAACAATTAAGAAATTATTTTACAGTCATTGACTAAAGAAAGACTTATATTATCTTAAAATAAAAATTATTATAAAATATAATTACGTTTAATTATTAAAAATTATTTTTATAATCGGTGCTTTTGCGAGCGGCCGAATTTTGCAAATCGCCCGGCTCGCTTCAAATCCGCGCGCTCGGAAAATTTTTACGTAACTTGTATTAAATTTTGACAGAAAACAATTTAATAATATTACCATTATAATATACAGTCTATTTACCACTGTATTCGTTTTTCTTGTTAAACTTGTATATGTGAAATCCAAAAACAATAGTCACTACAAGAAAAAAAAGTTTTATATTGTATATAATAGTAAGAAGTAATATTATTATTATTATATTTATATAACAACGAAAAATTAAAAATATAGTTATATATTTCATATATACGTATCATTTTTTGTAACATTATTTCTATAAAAGTTTATTAAGAAAAACAAATACAGTGGTAAATAGACTGTATATTATAATGGTAATATTTTTAAATTGTTTTCTGTCAAAATTTAATAAAAGTTACGTAAAAATTTTCCGAGCGCGCGGATTTTAAGCGAGCCGGGCGATTTGCAAAATTCGGCCGCTCGCAAAAGCACCGATTATAAAAATAATTTTTAATAATTAAAAGTAATTATATTTTATAATAATTTTTATTTTAAGATAACATAAGTCTTTCTTTAGTCAATGACTGTAAAATAATTTCTTAATTGTTATAAATAAAGGCACTACGACTTAAGAAAAAAAAAAACAATTATCTCGGCTTCAGTTGGTTGTAAAATTTTTTATTTTTTTTATAAATCTTCGTTTTGTCTTCAGCAACAATAATCTGTAAGTTAGAAACTCATAGGATATACAGGGTCGCTTCAGCTCTAAATGTTATAACGAAATTTGCCCCCTTATTTTCAAACCCAAAAATTATCCCGGCTTCAGTTGGTCGTAGAAATTTTTTATTTTTTTATAAATCTTCCTTTCATCTTCGGCAACAATAATATGTAAGTTAAAAACTCATAGGATGTACAGGGCCGCTTCAGCTCTAAATGTTTATAACGAAATTTGCCCCCTTATTTTCAAACCCAAAAATTAGAGGTTTAAAAATGTTTTACGCATTTATTTACATCAGAATATGAAAATACAACTCTTTAGAAGGAGATTAGATGTTTCACCAACTCTCTACGATTTTTTTCCAAAAAGTTATAGCCTTCGACATTTGACCTCTTGGGATAAACAATTTATGATATCTAAGCAACAAATTCGTTAATCTGGCTTTACAATTTTTTTATGTTTTAAATTGAAAGATCTTCATTTTAAAGCTTTAAAAAATAAAAAAAATTATTTGTACAATAAATAATGCAATTGTAAAAAACGGCCATGTTGGACCTTTCGCAGGCTGTTTTGCAATAACCAATTAACCAAATTAAACTTACCGTACCTCAAATTGTAGGTTTTTTAATTTACTACAACTTTCTGTTAAAAAGTTTTTCTCTAAAATCAATATCGTAAGCTGCAAAATTAAAAATCATTAAAAATTGCAAATTTAACAAATGAAAATCGCAATATAAAAAAAGCGCACAATATGTTTGGTTACATTTTAGTAGAAGTTATTCCTGGCATCGTCCTTTACAACACCTGATGGGTTTCAAAAATTCCTGAATTATATCCTGAAATCGACCTATTTTTTACCCACAGCCTGGGGTACTAGTGGCGAATAGGACCTCGCGTTCTGAGAGTTTGACGTTTGCCTTTCACTTGATTTATGAGCCCGGGATAAGTAGGTCGCAGACGCCGCTGCACCCAAAATAGTATAGTTTAATCAAGCCCATATCTATAGATAATATTCAGTCAGAGAAAATTCTAATAGTTTTAATTTTTTGGTTATACTAAAGTCACTTTCAACATCAATATAATAAGTATCGTATAATTATTCTAAAAAAATCATATTTATTATGTATTTAAATCCCAAATCCACGTGTCTGGAATTTTAAATTGTCACATAGGTACATTAATTTTTGTCAAGGTCTTGTATACAATAATTTTTTGGGAGTAACTAATGGCTTTTTTTACATTAAAATCAATACTAAAAACACTTCCTTAGTTTCTCTTTTTCTCCTTTGTTTTTTCCTACACTTTTCCATTGAAACTAAGACTGTGAAAATATTTGTTTTAGCCTTTTGGGGAAATAATATACTTAACACATGGGAAGTTATACACCCTCACTCACCTGAGAGGAATCTCCTATTCCGGCCACAGTTTAGTCACATGGGGAGCAAGCTTTCTGGAGTGTTCCAGCTCCATTTCCGTCGCTACATCTGGACCTACAGGAGGTACAGTTTGGCACCACCCTGGTGCTCATTTTCGAGGATACAGCAGCAACCTTTTAGGAGTCGTTTGGGTTTGTTTGGGAACAAACAGTTTGGTGATAAATATTAGTAACTATTGGGTTTTCATGTCACAGACATTTAGTTAACGCATTATGTTTATTCATTATTTTTCTTAAGATTTAGCTTGCATTTATTTGATTTTTTATATTGGTACATATCGATGGTGAAAGTTTCCAACCTCCTATGTCAATTTTTGGCTATTTTGTTTTGTTGCCCCAAATTAAAGAGAATATGTATTTTTATTGTTTACAAGCTCATATGACGTTATTTCATTAATTGGCTTGAAGATGGTCATATATGAAAAGGCGACATAGGAGCTTGTAAACAGTAAAAATACATTTTCTTTAATTTAGGATAACAAAACAAAATAGCCAAAAATTGACATAGGAGGTTGGGAGCTTTCACCATCGATATATAAGTTTAGTAAGTTCCCAAACATGTATAATTTTGCGGTATTATACGTTGAGCTCGGCGTATTTGCCAAAAAGTATTAGGTTTTTATATTGTATCGTTTATTTAGGTCGATTTCATGTCATTATATAAATTTAGTTTGTATTAGTTGCTTGTTTCCCAGATATTTTATTGTTTATTCGCTTTATTCCATTTGTTCGGTTAATTCAGGTCATCGTTTAGGTATTTTTCTTAACTTCATTTCTATAAGTTTCATTCATTAATTTTGCTTAATTGATTATTGTAGTTTCTAATAGTCAGGCTTGTGCCTGCTGTTTTATATTATTAGTCATATTTTTGATTTAGGTTTTACTATAATCATTTGGTGTAGGTAGTCTCATGTGAGTTGTACCCTACATATAAATAAGAGGTATATAATTTTGTAATATATAACATGACTGTTGTTATATTAGATATGCATAATAGTATAAACCATAACTTTTGTCATTTTAGAGTCACATTATATTCAATTTGGTTTAACTCAGAGATTGTTAAAAATCTAGTTAGTTATTTTTAATAAATATTTATTCATTTTGTATATCATTTATTCTTATTTCCTTTATATTGTCATATACTTATTGATTTAACATATTTAATATTTGACAGCAGTGTAAGACACCTGGGAGAGTGATCGAAGATCATTTCCTGGCCCCCATGATTTGTTAGTTTTATTTAATTTGTTGTTCTTTAGCAATTATTCATCTTTATTCATTTTCTGTACATTATCATTATCTTATTATTTCCATTCTTAGTCATTCTCACTATCTACTGAGAGCTGCCGTCTTCGACAGGCATGCAAAATTGGCCGTATCCATCCTCGAGTGTCAAATTGTCGTGCTCTTGCATCTCTTGCTAGCCAACTCCATTCAGTTTGCCTCTGTCTATTCATATACCTACTATCTATTCATCACTCCTTTCATCTAATCAGTTTCCCTACTCTAATACTACTGCAAAGTAGTATTTTTATTACTTCGACTTCTCAATGTAGAAGTCACCCTTCATTTTAGCTACACATTTTTTGTCCCATGAGCTACATCTAGCATCTAGGTTTTTTCTCTTTTCTACTTCTGTTGGAGTTTATCATTCTCTTTACTTTCACTCCAACAGAAGATCTTCTTCTTTGTTACATTGGCGCCCAACTTAGGGTTTTTTTAAGCTACATCTAGTTTCTCTTATTTTTCCTTACATCTGTTGGAGTTTATCATCCTCTTTACTTTCACTCCAACAGAAGTTCTCTTTATTGTTACAACATATAGGTACTTAATTAAAATTTTAAAACACGTTGTTTGGTTTGATCTGCCGATTTAAGATAGTGGATCTTGAGTTGATCTATCTGAAAAAATATTGTTAACTTGAGTTTATTGACTACTTACTTCACTTTTTAAAGTCTGATCTGACTACAATTTTTTTGCCCACTATCGTTGTGCGTCTTGTATCTGGGCTTATATCTGCGAGCCATCAATTGTGGATGCATTGTGATGGACAAAGTCTACATACCCTTTCTACATTCTGTATTTCAGCACATTCACAGAGTGCGTGGATATCTGTCTTTTTACTTGTTCCATGACTCTTATCAATCGTTGGATATTATGTTGTCTATAATATTCGTTCATCATCATCATCATCATCCAACCAATTTACGTCCACTGCTGGACATAGGTCTCCCCCAATTGTTTCCACACTTCACGGTTTTGTGCTGATTTTTGCCAGTTTTTACTAATCCGCCTGATATCATCTGTCCATCGTGTAGGCGGCCTTCCTCTACTTCGTTTATCTTCTCTTGGTCTCCACTCCATCAGCCTTCGTGCCCATCTTGAATCTTTCAGCCTGGCGACGTGTCCTGCCCAGTTCCATTTGAGCCTGGTGATACGTTCTACAACATCTGCGATACCGGTTGTTTGTCTGAGATCTTCATTTCTTATTTTATCCCGTAGAGTTACGCCCAGCATGGATCTTTCCATGCGCCTTTGAGCAACCCGCATTTTCGACGCTGTTGCCTTCGTTAGAGTCAGTGTCTCTGCTCCATATGTCATTACCGGTAGCACACATTGGTCAAACACTTGTCTTTTTAAACCGATCGGTATACTGCTCCTAAATATGTCTCTCAGAGCTCCGTAGGCTGCCCAAGCAAGAGTTAATCTTCTTTTTATTTCGCATGTTTGGTTATCTCTGCCAATTCTAATTTCATGACCCAAGTAAATGTACTTTTCCACTAGTTCTACTTCTTGTTCGCGTATAAACAGCTGTCCGCTAGGAATCAGATTAGTCATAAATTTAGTTTTAGAAAAGTTCATTTTCAGGCCTATTTTCCAGCAGATAGCGTCTAACTCATTTAGCATTTTCTTTGCTTCTCCTAGGTCATCAGTTATAAGGACTATGTCATCTGCAAAACGAAGATGATTTAACTTTTCTCCATCTATTTTGATCCCTTTATTGTCCCAGTTGAGCATCTTAAAGGCATATTCCAGAACAGTTATGAATAGTTTTGGCGAGAGTGTGTCGCCTTGTCTTACGCCGCGTTCTATGCTTATTTGTTTGGTTTTATCATGTAACTTAACACTCATTGTTGCCTCTTTATAAATATTATAGATGAGTGTACTGTAACGGTAGTCAATGCGGCATTCATTTAGAGCTTCTAAAATGCTATCCAGCTCTATCGTGTCAAAGGCTTTATGAAAATCCACGAATGCTAGGACAAGGGGTTTATTATATTCTATTGACTTCTCAATTAGTAACTTGACTGCCTGCAGATGGTTGTTTGTCCCAAAGTTTGATCGAAATCCAGCTTGTTCTTTTGGCTGGTAAAAATCTAGCTTCTTTTCTACTCTTGATGTCACTACTTTTGTAAAGAGTTTGTATAAGTGGTTTAGCAGGCTAATGGGTCTATAATGTTCTAAGTCTGTCTTATCTCCCTTCTTATGCAAAAGTATTGTTACTGCGTTTTTCCATTTTTCAGGTATCGACTTTTGATGAAGGCATAAGTTGAAGAGATTTTTTATTTTACCTATAAGAATGTGGCCTCCGTTTTTAATGGCCTCTATTACGACTCCATCTTCACCTGGTGCTTTTCCATTTCTCATTTTTCTCAGTGCTTGATGGATTTCGCTAGTGGTTATCTCTGGTAGTATTTCGGAGCCTTGGTTTATTATTTTCTTTGAAACCGCTTCCCTCAGATTATTTTGATTCAGCCTTTGGCTCCTGTATAGTTCCAAATAAAATTCTTCTACGATATTTAGTAAATCTTCTCTGTTTGATGTTATTTCGCTGTTTTTATTTTTTAATTTATGTATTTCACATTTTCCGTTGGTCAATTTCCTTCGTAAAACTTTCAAACTTTTATTTTCTTCTATGGTTTTCTGGATTCTTTGAGTTTTATACTTCCTTAGATCTTTTCTGATTTGCTTTGACACTTTCTTGTTGATGTCTCTCAACGCACTTTTTTCAGTATTTTCGCTTCCTCTCATTTTACTTCGCGTTTTGATTAGTTCTCTAGTTTCTGGGCTTATTTTTTCATCTCTCTTCTTTTTTGGGCAGTTTTTTCGTTGACTTTCTTCAATGGCTCTAATTATGTTTTCATTTAAGTTATTTATACTTTCATCTGAAGTTGTATTTCTTTCCAAAGCAGTGTTTATATGGTGTTGGTATTTATCAATATTTAATGGGGGAGTCCAGGCTTGCAAGGTTTTCTTTTTTATCAAACGATTTCGTTCTTTTTTGAGGTCTATTTTTATTGTGGCTCTTACCATTCGATGGTCACTTCCTGTAGTAAATTTATTTAGGACGCTTACGTCTGTGATAATCTGTTTTTTGTCGCTGATAATGTAATCTATTTCATTTCTTGTTTTACCATCAGGACTTTCCCACGTCCACCTTCTATGTAGTTTTTTAACGAAAAAAACTGTTCATTTGGAACAAGTTATTCTGTAGCAAAAAGCCTAAGAGTGTTTCTCCCCGCTCATTTCTACCTAGAGTTCCAAAATTTCCTAGTGATGTCTCTGCTTCGTCTTCTTTAAGGCCTAGTTTTGCATTAAAATCCCCACACAGAATTGTAAAGTGGGTGGGTGTGTCTTTTAGAGCTACAGATATATCATCATAAAAGTCTTCAACTTCTTCGTCTGGATGTTGTGTTGTTGGAGCGTATACCTGGATAATTTTCAGTTTATACCTGTTGTTGAGCTTTAGGGTTACATAGGCAACTCTTGTAGACACACTTTTTATATCAACTACGTTTTTCTTATGTTTTTTATGGATGAAGAAACCGACCCCTCCAACTGATTCGGTTTCGGAGCCAATGCTATAGAAGAGGTGTCCTGATTTCAGCGTCTTTAAGTTTTCACCACGGTGTCGTATTTCGCAGACTCCTATTACGTCCCATTTAATTTCTTTGATTGCATCTTCCATTTCGAAGAATTTTTCTTCTGACAATAGAGTTCTGGCATTATAGGTGGCAACGTAGAATGAAAAGGGTTTTCGTATTTCTCGTTTCGTCAGTTTTTTGTCCCCCCCAGAATCCTTGGGACAGACTGATAAATCAGTGTGAGACTCTGGATTTATCCTACTCACCTGGGGTCTTTCCGTCTTTGTTTTAAAATCTGACATTTCGATTTATTTGAGGGGATGTTGGCAACATAAAACACCACGCTTGCCGAACGGGTTGGTGAGTCGCAGTATAGAAGCCAATCAAACTGCTGCAGTCTTGCCTCCTACTATCCAATATTAGGCCGGTCCTGGATAAATTTCCATACGCCCCAACATGGTACTGGAAATGCTGCTTACCATTATAATATTCGTTATGGTGACTTTATTGACAGCAGTTCTGAATAATGATGTAGTCGATTATTTTCCGTACCATTGCCTAGATATTTCAGCAACGATGTTCTTTTTCTGCCAGGACCACGTTTACCATAGATTTTTCGTGAGTAATCAGATATACTAGATCATATTTTTCGGAAGATCGAAGTATTTCAGCTTGCATTCCTTTATTATATTGACCAGTTGTGTTGTTTGCTTCAGCTGTCTGACGACTTCCTCATTTCTATCTCTATCGATTCAGCTTATTTTTATCAATCGTCTGTGGACCCACATCTAAAAGGCTGCCAAGCGTTTGAGTATATCATCAAATAGAGTCCACGCTTCCACTCCATACAGTAGAGTAAAGTAAGTAGAGTAAAGATATAGCAATGTCATTCAAACGTGAAGGTTAATACTAAGATCATGGCTGCAAAGTACGTTTCTTAATTTTAGAAAAATAGCTTGGACTTGTTCTATTCGACTTTTAATTTCTGAGTTTGGATACCAGTTCTTATTGATATTGCTGCCGAGATACACCACTCTGTTCAGTTTCTCCACTCTGTCCAGTATGGCATCTCCGACTTTTATAACATCATCTTGTATATAATTTTGTTTGCTATATTCAGTTTTCTTAACATTGAGATCTGTGTTTATATCCCATTTAATTAGGTTTTGTTTATATGGAAAACCTCCGTACGTATGCAGTTCAATGTCCCTAAGGTTCTTCATTACAGACTATTCCTTGTGGTGGCTCTGGGTATCAGCGGAACAATTGGGGAGGTTAGATGATAAACCGTTTTCGTGATGTAAGCAGGCTGGTTCCTAACAGTTCATCGAACTTCTACAACTGGTGTCTTTTTTCGAAAGTTTGCATGATCTTCTTAACATATTGAAAGGAACATCTACGGTCTTCTGGTAATATCAAACCAGCTTTTCCTGGATAAGGTTATTTCTCGTAGCAACCTTTTGTCTTGAACTCTGACAGTGGTATTTAATATGTTATTGGGTGGTAAAATATTTAGTTCTGTAAGTATGTTCCAACTGTTGTACTTCCCATGATACGTTCAGTTTTACATGGAGCAGATGGGTGTTAAAATGGAAGGCACTCTTATATATCATTCCTTTCAGTCTTTACCCGATTTTTTGATCTCAGAATACCCCGCTTTTTCACAGGCAGTAAGTAACCTGTGAGCAATTTCCCGATATAATGTCTCATTTTCGTATATACTAAGGTATGTAAATTATCCTACTCGACCTAGCTTTTCTCCAAACAATTCTACGTCTCCAACCACTCCTGTTTTTCCAACCACATCCACTTCGTTTCCAACCTTTTAATCTTTCAGTAGGCTTTCTACAATCCTCCTATTTTTGGATCAAACAATTCTTTGCTCTCTTCTACTAAAACGGTATCATCAGCAATGAATATTGACCAAGGTGCTCCCTCTCTTAACTTCTCTGTCAGTACATCCGTAACAAGATTTACCAAGCAGGGACTGTGTGGCAAGGAAAGGTTTAGGTGAAGAAGACACGATAGATAGAAATAAGTGACGATGAAGATTAAGGAACGGAGACCCCTGAAAAGGGAAAATCTGAGAAAGAAGATTATTGTATACGTAAAAGTCGCTGGAAGTCCTCACTTTCTATTGTTGTACTATTAAAATGATTTTACCATTTGTATATGAAGACCAGAATCTATTAAACAATTTCCAATTATTAAAAAAGACTAATAGTGTAGGAAACACAGGTTGAATCTCGCAGAATGGACACAAGTCCGGTTTTATTTTTTTTATGGTTATATAAAGGGGTGCTTAGTATGAGACCAACTTTTATTTAAAAAAATTCGTTCCAGAACCCCCATTTCATCCCTTTAAAAGGGGTCATTTGTGGTTTTTGCGAAACGTAGCCCTTCCTGTACGTTTTGCAAGAAATTTCCTTAATAGAAATATGAAGAGGACTATATTTCCTACTATCTATTTACCGACAGCATATGTCTATCACCCACCATTTAGCGGGGGTGTAAAAAAGATTTAGTTTTAAGTTTTAAAAAAGATATTTTAAAAAAATATATTTTTCCCTAACTGTAATGGAAATCAAGAAAAAACCCTGCGGCAATTAATTGCAAATAAGTGGCTGATTTTTTGGTATAGCCTGCATCGTGACCCGTCAAAATAGCCCGGTCAAAACAGCCTCGTCAAAAAAGTCCCGTCAAAATAGCTTGGACACAAAATAGCCTCGACAAAATAGTCCGCAAACAAAATAGCCCCGACAAAATAGATCGCACACAAAATAGCCCCGGTCAAAACAGCCCCGGCTAAAACAGCCTCTTAGAAAACACCTCCAATAAAAAGTTTTACCTTTTAACGGAGTACCATTTATTTTAAATTACTATTCTAATTAAGAAATAAGCCACAATTTACTTTTAAAAAATTATTTTACTAACGTTTCGACGTCCACTTCGGACGTCGTTGTCAAAATACAACATATTAATAAATTAAACAAAAATGTTGTTGCTCAGTAAAAAAATTCTTCTAATAATTTAATTTAATCTGACTCATTCATATCAGCAAATTCAGACGTACAGTATGGTGCAAATGGAAGGAATAAATTCGTTATTTCGTAAACCCGCGACGTTAAGGAAAAATCCTGAAATAGATCGATTTTTATTTTTAAGCTCATTTGGAAGGTTATTTAATTCTCTATTTAGTAATATAAACAATTACATAATTATTTATACCAGGTGTCCAAAAAATTTTTTTAATTTAAATTATTTGACAAAAAGGAAGACTGTATTTAATTTAATTTAAAATGCATTTTACTGTTGCCCGAAAACAGAAAAAATGTTTATATCATAAATAAACATTGATTTTGGCTTAAATTAAATGTTCAAACTTCCAAGAGGCAGAGAAGACAGGACTCGATTTCTCTGAAAAGACCGTTTTTATTTAATGTGGTTAAGATAAACATCTGAATAGAGGTTTAATTACCATTTCCGAAAAAATGTATTTTTAAGGAATTATTTCATGATGAATTCTGAAGGGAGCTTTTTTCTCGGGGCTATTTTGTCGGGGCTATTTTGTCGGCGGGCTATTATGCCGCGGCTATTTTGTCTGCAGGCTATTTTGTCGGAGCTATTTTGTGTGCAGGATATTATGTCGGGGCTAGTTTGTCGGAGCTTTTTTGACGGGACTATTTTGACGGGGTACCAGGCTTCATTTAAGGGCAATTGCCCATTTTTTAATTACAGGGTGTTACATTTTATAAAACCCCTTTTGATATCATCTGAACCGCTTATGCTAGAGTAAAAAAACTTTCAGTGATTACCCATATGGATTTTGGGCCGCCACTGTGGCTTTAGGGTGCAAATAAAGTCATTTATGCATAGGCCATAATGTGCAGAATGCAGTGTGTTCTTTTATTTTCCATAAGTACGTTATTAATAAAATGAATAGGTGACGAAAAAAAAAAACAAATCTGCAGCCCGCCAAGGCATTTCTGAGGTTTACGGCGCTACTGTGCCGTAACGGTTGCTTATACGAAAAAAAAATGAATAGGACCGTGATTTATAAAGAAAATAGTGGTCTTTAATTCTGTATAAGTTTTGTTTAAAAAAAAATGCATAGGTAATGAGAAAATCGTAAAAATATGCTTGCCAAGATATAGGGGTAGTTTTCGCGTTTTATTTTCAAGGATAGGGGTAGTTTCCGCAGTTAATTTTCAGGGATAGGGGTAGTTTCCGCAGGGATGTTGCAATAACCATATTATATATTTATGAAAATCCCTATTAATAGAGCATATGGCTCAAAAGACAAAAAACATTTTTTTTCAACCCCCCATTTTATTATATTTTTTTGGCTACAGGAATTGCACCAAGAAATCGCTTTTGTTGTCCATGCATGGACAATAAGAATGTGCACAAAATGATATATTATGAAGCATTTTAATAAAGGGCATGGTGTGTGAAGGATTCCAAGAAAATCACTTTCTTTATTAATTCTCCTTTTTTTTGGGTGGTTCTGGAAAAAAATGGGTGTGCATTATACAAATTTGTAAATAACACCAGTACACGGGTAATCGCTGAAAGTTCTTTTAATGTAGCGTAGGTGGTTCAGATAGTTTAAAAAAGGGTTTTTTAAAATGTAACACCCTATAATTAAAAAATGGTCAATTGTCCTTAAATTAAACATATATCAAAAAATCAGCTACCTATTTGCGATTAATTGCAGCAGGGTTTCTCTTGATTTCCGTTACAGTTAGGGAAAAATAATTTTTTCGAAAACATCTTTTTTAAAAACTTGTCAACATTGGGGCGCCACCCCCGCTAAACGGTGGGTGATAGACATATGCTGTCGGGAAATAGATAGTAGGAAATATAGTTCTCTTCATATTTCTATTAGAGAAATTTTTTGCAAAACGTACAGGAAGGACTACTTTCGCAAAAACTACAAATTACCCCCTTTAAAGGGATGAAAAGGGGGGTTCCGGGGCAAAATTTTTTAAGAAAAAGTTAATCTCATAATAAGCACACCTTGATATACCAGAAAAAAAAATAAAAACCGGACTTGTGTCCATTTTGCGAGGTTCAACCTCTGTTTCCTACACTATAAGTATACCTACCCTTTTGAAATGTTCACGTGAATGCAATGATTTGAATATTGTTTTTTATTTTCTCCAATAATTATTTACTTGTTAAATGAAATTATGCAGTCCATGTAGATTCTAAAAAGCAGTACTTACTAAAAAACGTTGTCCTTGCTTTTAATTGAACACATCCGAATTTAAATTTGCTTAATATCTTCCTCTTTTTTATCTTTATTAAATGTAATCGTCTCCGGGTAACCGGCCATATAGGTAGATCGTGCTACCCAGGTTGGTTGGTGTCTTAATGAGACCAGACACTGCGCATGTTCATTCATCAAACGATATCATCAGAGATAAGGCAAAGCCGGCTTCAGATAGCTGTTTACGTTAATTAGTGAGGCGGTCATCAGCGTATGGCTACAGTGTTACCAACTCTAATCAGTTCTCACTTACTTTATGACCTTACGGTGGTGGAGTGAAGGACTCGAAGATGGGAAGATGTCACCAGAAAAACTTTGGTCGATATAACAACAAGGCTAAATTCAAGTCACAAATTTGTTTACAATATTTATTTTAAGTCAATGAATGTTAATATCAATATAGATACCATATTAATAGTCTTTGGGCCCACCATTTAAACAAAAGAACTGAACTGAACTGAACAATTAAAATAAAATATCTTAATAATATGAAGTAGCCATCGGTCTTTGCCCTTTTCGTAAAAGTTATCCTTCGTCTTAAGGCCTTTTTCATGTTAAGAGCACCTCATTTCAAAAAGATACTTTACATTTATTATTTTTTATTTGTATTATCATAATCAAATGACCCTATTTAATTTTTAAAGGCACGTTCTAATAAAGTTTTGATCAATTTTAAAGACATGATATTTGGTGTTATCATGAACACCTAAATTGATTTCATTGAATTGGATAAAAAAAGACAGTAAACTGCACCCCGCATAATTGTAAGTAAACCGTCAATTTTTCCTCCGTGACAAATACCACTCGTAATATCCTTTATTGCCCTTCTAGCTTCAATCAACAACCAATTTTTTTACATCGAGACGTTTATATAATATAGGTAATGGTTATTTTTCCAAGCGAACACATATTGGATTTTAATTGCTCTCTTTAATGCTTATTATATTTATTCAACACCGGCATGTTGAAGTCAGAGCGTCATATCTGGGTCATTGGTATGCAATTGTGGGCCCTTATGGTTCACGATATTCGTCTTAGAATGTTATTCCTCCAATTAGAAACATCGTACAGCTGCGAAAGTATCCGTCCCATATCGTTTGCACTAACGTTAGAAAAAATTGTTAGATAATTTGTGTTAAAAATTTCCTCCTGGACGTTATTTATCGGGATACACGTATTAGAGGTTATTATAGATACATAACAGATAGTGCAGGAAATAGTGGCCACAATATAAAATTCATAACTACTTTTTGGTTTATTTCTCGAATTTTTATTTTGCCATGCATGTTTATTTAATCTATTTAGTTTTCAGTCATAAATCACATCCGGGTAATAATCACCTATTTCTTATAATTTAGGATTTTTAGTAAATAGGCAAAAGTGAAAAACCTGTTCCGTCACTGGTCTCCCCTACTTAATTCTGACTCTAACTTTCACGTGGTGAACCTCTGTAACCTCAGCAACCCTGTGGAAGATTGAGGTAACCCACCCCAGTGGAAAGAAAACTAGGAGGTTGGACAACAATTTAACGACCTCTTCCCTTAATCATCGTTCTCTTTGCCTTCATCACTATACAGGCGCAGCCTCCCTAATCATATTCCTCTAAAAGTTCCTATCCTGAGGCATACAAATCCCCTTTACCGACATGCCTTGCCTAAGTCTATCCCCAGGTTTTCTTTGGTCTTCCCCTCCTATTCCTTCCACGAACCCACGTCCCACGAATCGTCGTATTAAATAATTAACGTCTGGACGTTGAACTCTGGCATCGATTGGTGCCAGCCCCTGACTTCCCCTAATATACTCATTTTTAAGCTTAAGGTTAATCTTTTTTTTTTCACTTATCCATCTAAGCATTCGCAATTCCGCCACAGTGGTGCTCAATATTCTGCTCCGTATATTATAGCTGGTCTTATGGGTGTTTTATATAATTCTCATTTCAGCTTTATTGGAATTTTTCTGCCACACAATACACCACTAGCTTCCACCACTTATTCTTCATTTTCTTGGCAAAACGTATTGTGGACTGGAGGCCACGAAAAGAAGCACTACGGAGCAGAGGTTGCCCACCAACTAGATGGATCAACGGTTTGAAGCATGTTATCAGTAACTGGATGCAAACCGCACAAGACAGAGATAGATGAAAAGAGCCGAGGGAAACCTGTGTCCATCACTGGACACGTACAGGTTGATAATGATTAGCCTAAGAATTTTTAAACGTATCCTCGAATTTTAGGTGAAGCTGAAAAATTCATAAATATTACCGATATGTTTAGTATTACAAAAATATAATCTTCGTTATCTATAACCATTTATTTATATAAAAACAATTATATGGAGATATGGATTAGTACGTTAATAAAGAATTGTCTTGTACTAACGACACCGTGTCCGATAAATGTGTAACAGCGTATCCAGTAATTAATAAAAATAAGTAGCATTTATATCTTACAAGCGTTAACTACCTACGGGCAGATCTACTATTTATTATACAGGGTGGTCTATGCATTTTTGTTGAAGGGAAAATAATGATGCTAAAAAAAAACAAAAATTATATTAATGTCACTGGTATTGATCAAACGGTTATAGTTTTTCCTGGCATACAGTTACAAATAATAGTCCTAAAATTTATTGAAAATAATACTCTTTATCGCGTGTTCTGTAGTTCTACTTTTCGTAGTAAAATGAAGAAAGTCAAAAAGTAGAAATATTTATAAACATAAAAATACACAAAAAAAATAGGCAAACATAGCATAAGCAAGAAGTTTATTCAGTTAATTAGCTGAGATCACAACAAGTTTAGAGATGCTAGTAGTTAGATAATATTGCTAATATGTTAAGTATTATTTCATCTTTTTCTTCCTATTTTATAGATAGGCTCAATGCCTGTTTTCCTTCGGTTTTTAGCCTTAATTGACATTGTCTAATGACAACTTTTGTCTAATTTCCTCGGTCGTCGCAATGATCTTCTTCCATTTAGCGATTTGTCTTTTGCTATTCGTACTATCCTATTTTCTGTCATTCTTTCTGTGTGTTGATTCCATTCTATTTTTCTTCTTTTGGTCCACATGTTTATTTCTTCTATACCACATCTCGCTCGTATTTCCACACTTTTTAGTCTATATCTTAGAGTTTGGTTTGTTATTTTTCGTAAGACTTTTATTTCTGCTGTTTGCAGCAGTATTTGTGTTTTCGTCGTATCTGCTCTTGTTTCCGCTGTGTACGTCATTATCGGTCTTATTGTTGATTTATATATCCTGGTTTTCGTTTCCGTTGTGAGGTATTTGTTTCTCCAGATTGTGTTGTTAAGACATCCTGCTGCTCTGTTCGCCTTGTTCATTTGTTTTGTACTTCTTCTTCCACTTTTCCGTAGCTTGACAGTTATATTCCCAAATATTCCGTTTCTATCACTTGTTCTATTATTTTGTTATTTACAACCAGTTTATATCGTCTCGCTTTAGCTGATATTACTATCGATTTAGTTTTCTCTGTTCAGATCACCAAGTTGTATATGAGCGCCGTGTCTTCGAATTCTTTAATTAATCTTTGTAGGCCATTTTCGGTTGTCATTATGGCGTCGTCGGCGTAGAAGATTATCTATTTCCTTTTTCTCCCATTCTATATCCTCTTCTTTTTTAACTTTCTTTATTTCATCCATTATCAGATTAAATATTAATGGGCTCAGCGAATCTCCTTGTCTAATGCCAGTTTTATAGTTAATTGGTTGCGATACTTTTCCCTAACATCTTACCATATCTATGTTATCTTTATATATACTATTGTAGAATTGTTTTTTGGAAAAATTCAGAAAATAAATTTATATCAGAGACCACGAGATCATAGATTTTCTTCACCCTGTATATGACCAAAAATTGTATAGAGTGTAATTTAGTTAATAAATAGTGGTTTTTCGGGGAAGGTGAAATCGTTAATGTGGTTTTCGTTAATGGGTTTTTTGAAAGGATTTACAGACAATGGTTCGAAAATATTGGAAAGTGCATGTTATTTCGTTTTGTGAACATCAATAGGAGTTTTGTAAATAATTCGTAGAAGGTTTTAAACGGTAAACAAATTTTATTGAGTTGTAAGGCCTTTTGTTTAGTTTTTTCAAACAACGATAGTAATTTGATGTCTCTTAGAATTTTAACAAAATGGAAAGTTGGATACAAATTAAGTTCGTTTCCTTAGGAAAGGAAAGTATGGATCTTTTGGGTAGAGAGGTTGTTTTTGATTGGTAGAGTAAGATCGATGGAAGGGATGAGAATGTGGAGTCGAAATTTGAGAGAGAAAAGATAGACACTGTGTGATGAATTTTGGGAGAGAGCAGTCCAGTTTTTAAAAAGTGAGAAGTCAGTGTAAAGTGGTGAAATCGGCCTTTGCGAGCAGAATCAAGTTGAAACGAAATTGTTGACTGGTTGAGAAGTAAAATTTTCCTGTGTCCGAGGAAGATTCATTTGTTCTTTCTAGAACGAGTAGTTTATTGGTATCTATTTGCACAAGATATCGAGCAAGGAGAAACTGAGTAGAGAATTAGAACGAGTCCTGGTTTTGTTTGTTTTCAAGCAGTTGGACGAGAGGGACCTTTTCGCAACATCCAAAGAGTACGTGTGGGAGAATCAAAGACGACGCAATCTGGGGAAAGAAGGAGTTAAGAAACAAAAAGGTTAGTCAAATCATTTTTCGAAACGGAGAGAGCTTGTTTATATCCACACCATATATGCTTATTTTTTTGTATTGAACAGTTCTATAACTTATTTATGCCTGGTTGCATCAACAGATCTTAAGCTCCAGATTAGCTAAGCTCTACTTATAGATAGGGCCTCCTTGAGTATCACTTACGTTGCACCATAATTTTATATTCTTACCTTATTATTAATTATATCTATTATTATATTATGGTATTCTTATTGAAATATATTATAATCATATTAAATTAATTCTTATGATATTCTCGACTTAAGCTTAAGATCTGTTGGTGCAACCGGGCATTAGTGATTCCAACATTAAGTAATAAATTCAAAAGGGGAAAAGTAAATTTTATTAAATTTAGTATGAATAAATAATAATTTATTTAAATAATTTTTTTGTTAAACAAGGAGACATCAGAACTAAAGCTTGATTTATTAAGTAAGAAATTGTTGCAACAAATTTAGATGTTAGTATTTCTTTAAATCTTATTTATGCGGCATATTGGATAAATAAATAATAGATTGCATTTATATGATATTGAGTGTGTTTAATGCCTGGTTGCACCAACACATCTTAAGCTCCAGCTTAGCTAAGCTCTACTTATAGATAGGGCCTCCTTGAGTATCACTTACGTTGCAGCATAATTTTAGATTCTTACCTTATTATCAATTATATCTATTATTATATTATGGTATTCTTATTGTAATAGATTATAATTATATTATATTAATTCTTATGATATTCTCGACTTAAGCTTAAGATCTGTTGGTGCAACCGGGCATAAGTTCCCTGTTTTATCCTGGAAGGAGTAAGCAACTAGAGATACTAGAAGCCACAAATCAAATGTATTGCATCGAATACCAAATTACACCTGAGAATAAAGTTTATTAGAAAATTTAATTTGAATTTGGTTTTGTTTTATATAGGCAGGAATTAAATTAATTGAATAATTAATTAAATTAAGAATTTACTAATCAATCTAATAAAAAAGATAAAGTAGAGCATAACAATACATATTCTCAATTGTTTTTATTAAATCCAGTGATATTTCCTTTTAAATATTATTTTACAGAGTAGAAGCTCGGACATTAGGTACGCCAGATTGTTAAGCTCTGAACTTAAATGTAAAACTCTGTGACTTAAAGAATAATGCTGAAAATATGCTTCGACGACCTAATCACAAATGTCGAGATACTCTCATAATAACAGGAAAAGAAAAAAACTTTCGTTACGAAACATCTTTATAACTTGCTTCAACTAGTAATGCAAGAAAGAATAGAGGACAGAAAAGTCGAGAGAGGAGATGTACTCCCTAGTTAAATAGTTTGTGAACCAGAAGTATTTTATTTTAATCCAGAGTTAAAAAATGGTTATAACAAGCACTATCATGATTATCATCATTTTATTTGTTTTTATCCTCATGCAGGGCCGGACTCGCCAAATATACTCCTTCATAAATTTCTATCTGGTGTAATGCCAATATCTGACATGTCTTGCCTAAGCTGCCTTTACCTGCCCAAGCAAGAATTTTTTGGCATTCCATTCTTATTCATTTTAGGTACCCACATCTCAGCAATTCTTCATATTGAGAGATTAGTGTCTAGACGTTCACCATGACCAAATTATCTTGATCTATGCTGCTGCTCTCTTATTTTGGCATTAATTGGTGCCCGAGACTTCGCCTAATATACTCAACATATACGCCAAAAATTTCGTTCCGTTTATAACAGCAAGTCTTATGACTACTTTATACAATTTTCCCTTTAGCTTCGGTGGAATTTTTCTGTCACACAACCCACCACTTGCTTCCTTACACCTCAACCATGCAATCTTCATTCTAGTGCACGTATCTTCATATATCCTCATTACTTTGTAATACCAGTCCTAACAGGTACTCAAAACTATATCAATCAACCCCATTTCACCATCCAAATCATTTTATTTATAGTCAGTCTATCTGTAAATGAACATTCCAAATACTCTGTTTTTGACCTACTAAGTTTTACGCCATATTATCCAAGAGCATGTCTCCACTATTGCTGTTTTTATTTTCACTTTTGCTTTCACTATTTCCTACAAACACTATATCATCAGCATACATTAATCACCAGAGAATGTTACCCTGTAGTTTCGCTGTTATATGATGGACTACGGGTCCTACACCAACACTAGTGAGGACTACGGGAAGAAGAGAATAAGAACTAAGCACCGAGCCTTGGTGCAATCCTGCTTTCACATGAAATTTATCAGTCTTTCTCAAACTTCTCCTAACAATAGTTGTTACTCTCTCGTACATGTCTCTCACAATCTTCATATATTCACCGGTGCCTCCTTTCTTATATAGCGCCCACCACAGAATCTCTCGAGGAACTGTATCATATGCTTTCTTAAGATCAATGAATGCATTATAAAAAGCGTTATCAAATTTTTAATCTATTTTAATTTGTTCAATATAGTAGTAGTTACTTAGTGTGACCTCCCTATATACAGGGTGATTGATTAGTAGGGTAAAGCTCAATAGCTCCGCTATAGTAATAGATAGTAATAAAAGTTAATAACAAAAATTTTAGCCACCTCTGAGCTTCATATTACAAAATTAGTTAGAATGTTACAGGGTGTTCGATAACACAGTGGCAGACCAAACTTATGTTTTTTTAAATGGAACACCCTATATTTTATTTTAAATTCGAAATTCTGTTAACTTCTCCATCACAAAAATATAAAGGTTTGTTATGTTGTACAGGGTATTTACAAAGTTATAACCAACCAATTTTATATGAAAATCGTAACAAGTTCAACTCCCTGTATAAATAAAAATAAGCAAAACAACAATGGCTTATTAATGCCATATTTTTTACGTATTGTCAAAATTTTCAAAAATGGTCGGTATTGCTAATTTTCTTTATATCAAATACAGGGTGAGTCAAAACGCAAGTACATTATGTTATCAGTAATTTTAAATGGAACACATGTATTTTATATCACTATTGAAAAGTACCATTACCGTACTTTAATTTTTAGATAACATTCCCTATGTCTAAATTTATTAGTTTTCGAGATATTTTCATTTTTCTATGGACCAGTAGCGTGGCCACCCAAATCAACAGAATTTAATAAACTGGACTGATTTTTTTGGGGTTACGTTAATAATGAAGTTTATAAAATAACTCCAACAACAAGGGATGAGATGAAAAATAGAATACAAAGTGTATTTCGATGTGTTAATTTACAAATGCTCCGTATAGTAAGTAGCTCATTCAATGATCGTTTTTAGGCGTACATAAATGTGTTAGGAGATAATTTTGAACACCTTATGTAATTAAATATTAAAAATATTTTATTAAAAGTAGCTTCTAATTTTTTCAAACATGTTTTTTTGCAAAATGTGTTACTGATAAATTATGTTTCGTTCTTTATTTGTTACCTTGTTACATTTAAATACAAAAGTAGTGTTTAATTGTCTTCACAAAATATTGTATTTTGTGTTTGTGTGCTTTTTGTAAAGTTTATTACTAATTTTCTTTGTTTATTTGTTGCATTTACATAAAAAAAATAGTTTTTAATTGTTTCAAAAATGTTGCATGTAGTGGTTGTATTTTTGTTTGTAAAAAGTATTACTAATAAATTATTCTTATTTCTTTATTTGTTACAGTGTTACATTGATTACCGGATTGATAATCGGTAATCTTCAATTGTCAATTCAGTCATGGCTTACTTAAAATTTAGATAAATTTTAAAACACCTAAAATAATTTGCACTGAAAAATGAAAATATCTCGAAAACTAATAAATTTGGGCATAGGGAATGTTATATAAAAATTAAAGTACGTTAATGTTAACATTACTGAGAAAATAATGTACTTGCGTTTTGACTCACCCTGTATTTGATATAAAGAAAATTAGCAATATCAATAATTCTTAAAAATTTTGACAATGAATAAAATAAAAAAAAATGTAAAAAATTTTTTAAGAAACGCTTTTCTTTAGTTGCGAGTGACTAAAATTAAAAATATTATAAAAAAAATCAACCAAAAAGCAAAAAATAAAAAAAATTGAAAAAATCTAACATATTCGTCAAAGAAAAGCTTGGCGCGTCTTCATCGAATAAACAGTTTTCGCCCCACGCTTTTCTTTAAGGAATGTTTTAGATTTTTAAAATTTTTTTTATTTTTTGCTTTTTGGTTGATTTTTTTTATAATATTTTTAATTTTAGTCACTCGTAACTAAAGAAAGGCGTTTCTTAAAATTTTTTTTCATATTTTTTTTATTTTTTACTTTTTAGTCTTACACTTTTCAAACATTAAAATATATCGTCATGTTTCTTAAAATATGTATAAAACATAATATTATTATATGATGTACTAACATGAAAAGTAGTCGGAATCGGCAAAAAATTTGAAACTTTATTGTTTATTTATGAAGTATAACGTAAACAATTAACGTAAAAAGTGAAATTATGTATAGTTCATATCATTAGCTACAATCCGTAAAAGTTTCAAGTTTTACGTTGTAAAAAACAAGAGAATTTAAGCATTTTCCATTAAAATCGTTTTTTTTTTATTTAAATAATTAATAAACATAAAAAAATTATTATTGATTATTCGTGTATTGTTCCCGCGAATGCATATGTGTGCAAATTTTCATTCATTTGCATTGGAGAAAAGGCACTCAAATTAGCGTTTAAAGATTTGACGCAAACTATTGAACTAAATAAAAGCGTTTAAAAATATGGCATTAATAAACCATTGCTGTTGTGCTTATTTGTATTTATACAGGGAGTTTGAACGATTTTCATACAAAATTGGTTATAACTTTGTAAATACCCTGTATAACATTACAAATCTTTATATTTTTGTAATGGAGGAGTTAACAGGATTTCGAATTTAATAATAATTTTCTATTTAAAAAAACATAAGTTTGGTCTGCCACTGTGTTATCGAACACCCTGTAACATTCTAACTAATTTTGTAATGTGAAGCTCAAAGGTGGCTAAAATTTTTGTTATTAACTTTGATTGCTATCTATTACTATAGCGGAGCTATTGAGCTTTACCCTACTAATCAGTCACCCTGTAGAATAATAAAACTTCTCAACAATACGGTTATCGTACGGTAGTTACGTCTTCCATGGGGGTTGTGATCTAATGGGAAATATATCATACAGCTTTCTGACGGTAGGTGATAATTAGCCAAAGAAATAGCATGCAGTCGGTAAAATATGCGCACGGTGGTGCACAAACACGGAACTACCGGGAACCTCCATAATTCGAAGACTACTTATGTGTTAGAAGTTTTTTTCTATCGATAGTATTTCTTAGACATATTTCTTTGCTAATAATGGTATGTGGGCATTGGGGCTATGAATACTTAAAACATTATCTAATAAAATCCATACAGGTTGGAGCAGCTGGTCTACCAGGTTGGAATTTATAACATTGGATATTTATATTTTAGTACCTCATTAGCGATTTTTAGCAAAAAATTCTTTTTTATCTTTATTTGTACTGAAGTCCAATATCATCGTATATGGATTATAAACTGTTGTTAAATAAGTATCTTTATCTTTTTCTTCTTCTTTTAGCCCATTTCTATCCAACTTTGGACATAGGCCTTCCCCAAATCTTTCCCTTTCCGTCTGTCCTTGGCTGCGTTTTTCCAGTTAGTTCCGACAGCTTTTACAATATCGTCCTTCCATCGCATCTGAGGTCTTCCTCTTCCTCTTCTTCCTGTCCACGGTCTCCAGTTTTGTATTTCAGCATTCCATCTTTTATCTTCTTGTCTCGCATTGTGGCCCGCAAATCTCCATTTTAACTCTGTTATATGTTCAGTTACATTTTTTACTTTTGTTTTCTCTCTTATCCATTTGTTTGATTTTCTTTCTTGTAGTTTTATTCCCATCATGGATCTTTCCATTTTTCTCTGAGTTATTTCAATTTTGTTTATGTTGGCCTTTGTTAATGTCCATGTTTCTGAGCCATACGTCAGAACAGGAAGGATGCACTGGTCAAATACACAGTTTTTTAGGTACTGTTGTATCTTTGTACTTTTTAGTATCCACCTTAACTTTCCAAATGCTGCCCACGCTAATCGGATTCTTCTCTGTACTTCAATTGTTTGGTTCTCCTTATTAGCTTTGATTATTTGACCCAGGTATATATATTCGTCAACAACCTCAATATTGACATTATTTATATTTACATTTATTCTGTCGTTTGTATTTGTCATGATTTTGGTTTTACTCATGTTCATTTTTAATACTGGTCCAGCAAGCATATGACTCGATAAAAAGAAGCAGACTGGCTAGCAATGCTAGAAATGGGAATACCAAGAAAATTAGTGCAGCTCACTCAAATGTGCGTGGCAGACTCATATGCACAGGTAAAGATAGGAAACAGAACATCGATGCCATTTAGTATAACATCAGGGCTTAGACAAGGAGACCCTTTATCACCATTGCTATTCAATTTGGCTTTAGAATACGCAATAAGTAAAATATCGTCTGAACTAACAGGGGGATTCGCAAATCGAGGATCAAAACTATTGTTGGCCTTTTCCGATAATCTAGATGCAGTCGCTCATTCTACAAGAGACGTAAGAGAGGTGTTTTCACAGCTCGAGGAGGAAACAGGTAACCTGGGCCTTCGAATAAATGAAGAGAAGACGAAGCATATGCTGGTGACCAAAAATCCAAGACCAAGAGTTAGGCAGAACGTAACTATTAATGACCACAACTTTGAAGTAGTAAAAGAGTTTAAATATCTGGGAGCAGTAATCACAGAGGACAATCACATAGAAAAAGAGGTCTCAGCAAGAATAGCTGCGGGAAATAGAGCATTATACTCCCTATCATCATTATTAAGATCTAAGCTGCTGAAAAGACAATCTAAATTAAGACTGTACATGTCAATTATTCGCCCAGTTGTTACATATGGGAGTGAAACATGGACTCTACATCAGCGAGAAATAAATAAATTGCTGATATTTGAAAGGAAAGTCCTCAGAATGATATTTGGTCCTCAAAGAGATGAATTGACAGGAGAGTGGAGAAAGCGCCGCAATGCTGAATTGGTGACTCTATATGGTACTGAAAACATCGTCAGACATATAAAAGCTAATCGGATAAGATGGGCAGGTCATGTAGTAAGATCAGAGGAAGACAGAGTGCTAAAGACAGTGTTCTTCGAGAGACCAGACGGTAGAAGATCAGTGGGCCGTCCCAGAAAAAGATGGAAGGATGATGTTGAAACCGATCTATCTAGGATTGGGGTACAACAATGGCAAATCGAAGCGCAAGATCGCAGACGATGGAGGGCCATAGTGGATGCGGCGAAGACTCACCCCGAGTTGTAAAGCCAGTCAAGAAGAAGAAGAATTTTTAATCCTATCTTCTCCGATGCGTGTGCTAGTTGAGTCAGCATTGTGGCTAGTTCTTCTTGGTTGGTTGTAATAAGGAAAACATCATCGCAATATCTGAGGTGATTGAGATTCTTCCCGTTTATGTTGATACCCATGTCTTCCCATTCCAGTTCTTTAAAGACGTCTTCCAGAGCTAAGGTGAAGAGTTTTGGGAATATTACATCTTCTTGTCTTACGCCTCTACGTATTTCTATGGGATTAGTTTTGTTTGTTTTATTTTCCCATTCGACTGTCATAGTTGCTGTTTTATAGATGTTATGTAAGAGTTGCCTGTACCTGGAGTCTATTCTGCTGTTATTTAGAGCTTTTTCTATCGCCCATATCTCGACACTATCGAACGCTTATTCATAGTCTACAAAGGCTAAACATGAATCTAGGTTGTATTCGTTTGCCTTCTCTATCAACATTTTCATATTTTTATCTTTATCTACTCTATGTCATATTATGTATAAGTTTTTAGTTTGAGAAAACTGTCATTGTAGATATGGTAGGGGAGCCCAAGCGGAGATTTTTGCAGTTACTCGAACGCGTCAGATTATCATATGGGGAGAAACGTGGTACCCTGCTGACGTACCTCTACCATGTATTAGCTCTTAACACAGGGAAGTTCGTTAAAGGGGGCCCGAAAAAAACCTCTATCCTTAAAAATACTCGAAGTTGTCAGATTAAGATAAGGTAAGTTAAGGATATGCAAAACAGTGTATATTTCAAAAATCTGACGATTTGAGCGAGGCGTAAGGAAATGGGCGAGTTAAAAAGTTTCACAAAAAAAGCGATTAATTCGCAAAATGAACGTTAGATCGAAAAACTAAACAATACGTGTTCAATATTTTTCAAAAATATATCGAATGATACCAAACATGACCCCCACGGAGAGGGGTGCGAGGTAAATTTAAAATTTTAAATACAAATCCCGCGATATTTCGCAAAATAAACATTAGATCAAAAAAGTGCAAAATACACTTAATCAATCAATATTTTTGAAAAGTCTATCGAATGGTACCAAACATGACCCCCACTGAGGTGGGGTGGGGGGTTACTTTAAAATCGTAAATAGGAGCCCCAAAATTTTATTCCAGATTTGGATTCATTACGTAAAAATATGCAACTTTTATTCGAAACTTTTTTCAAATTATGGATAGATGGCGCTAAAATCGGAAAAAACGATTGTTGGAAATGGAAAATTAAATTAAAAAATGGCAAGGACCCACTAAAATGGAAATCTTTACTTAACTTTTTTTGGTTTTAGGGCCTACTTTTCACAACCCAATAGGTCCCCAAAGCGCTCGAGTGACTGCACATTTAGCATACTTCGCTCCCATACTAATAGTAGTGCATGAAGGATTTAAAGTGTGCGTGGGCGTGAAGTAATGTATTTTAAATAGGATTTACTTTTTCGCACTGTTTTTTGGCACAATCTCATATAATCAACTATCCTTAACTTTCGCGTTGTCATGGACATGGTAATGACAATATGAGCAATAGATTACAACAAAAGTTTAGACAGTTTTGTGGTTTGAAAGAAGTTAAAAAATTTAAATGTCAAAGTTCTAAAAATTGTAGAATAGAAATAAATTCCAGTGACGAAGAGTTACAGTTTTTTTATTTGTTTATCCTAGATAGAGTATTGTGTGAAACTGTGCGTGAAGTACTTTTTGTAAACTTACGCGATGTATAACACTCGCTCTGCTGTCGCTCGTGCTCTAAACACCGCATGCGTTCGCAAAAAGCATACTTCGCGAACTGTTTCATAAATAACTACATATATTGAGGCTTAGTCAAAAATTTATCAGAAGTAAAAGTCAACAAGAAATGAGAAAGAATAATTTAGTTCTAACAGGCTATAAAATAGCTACTAGTGTTGAAAGTGTATTAAAGGGAGCTCTGATAAGCCTAATAATTATTATTAAGCAGTATAAAAAATGTGTAAATATTCTCTCTCTTGTCGTTTTCTCATTACTGAGGATCGTGATTTCTTCCTATATTCCTAACAATGTTTCTCCATTGGTCTCTATCTTCAGCTGCTCTAAGAGAATGAGTTTCCAGCTGAATGCTTTATTTGGTCAGACCATCTAGTTGGTGATCGTCCTCTTGATATGTAAATATTAAGAGAGCATAAAAACTAGAAAGCAGAATTTGCGCAAGAGAAAAACAAGGTCAAGTAGAAGAAGAATCAACTGAAATACATTATAGATGAAAATATACTTATATATATTATTCAGGACTTACAAAAGGAACAATCCAAAAAGAAATTTAAGAAAAAGGTTAAGGATAGTAAAATAAAAAAGGAAGATACAACAAAGTAAAATCAAATCGAAAAAATAAAAGGAGAAAATAGGGAAAATAAGGAAACTTAGGAAAATGAAATATTAGAGGAACATATACCTACTAAAGGAGGACAAAAAGAACTGGTAGGAGAAATTGAGAGATATATAACATTTTTGTTCGCAGCCACATAAGAAACAAAACAATTGGCGTGAGAAATAATGGATATAACAGATGAAATATAAGGACGAAAATCATTTCGTTTAATCCTATTTCAGAAAGAATGGGTAACATTAGAATAAGAGGTAACAAAACACATAGCAGCATCGTAAATGTTCATGCATCATTTGAGGAAAAGGATGAGAATGAAAAAAAGAAATGTTATGAGAAGTTTGCACCAGAGTTCATCACTACGACGATAGGGACGCAAGTTTTACAAATGAGTATACGTATCTATTTATATATGACCAAAACCTTTTCACTTTGCACTTTGCCGACGACCAAATCATATTAGCTGAGGATGAGTATCTTCTTTTTTTTTGTGGAGAAATGACAAGTTTTTCAATGTGCCTACAGTGAGTTGTCATTATATCGTTTTCGTGGTCTTCCCACTGTTCGTCTTCCTGTTATGGAACCGTCTGTCGCCGTCTTTGCTACTCGATTTTTGTTATTCATTTTAGATGATCGTTAAATTCTACTCTTCTCTTTATTGCCCAATCCCTGATGTTCTCCATTTTGCATCCCGTCGTATATCTGTGTAAGTACTTCTAGCTTTGTCCCGTAGTGTCTTACCATCGATTATTCTAACGGTTTTCAACTCTGCTGTTTCTAGCATTCTTCTGGTTCTCTCTGTGTCAGGTCATGTTTGGGCCGTCATCATCATTTTCTTTGCCTTATCCCTATGCGGGGTCGGCTTCCCTAATTTCATTTCTCCACACAATTCTATCTTGGGTCATATCAATGTTAATACCCTTTACCAACATGTCCTGCCTTATCGTCTCCCCCCAGGTCTTCTTTGGTCTTCCTCTCCTACTCCATCCAGGGATCTGCACTTCAGCTATTCTTCGTATTGGGTGATTAACTTCTCGAAGTTGAACATGACCAAACCATCTTAACCTATGCTCTCTCATTTTGGCATCAATTGGTGCCACACCTAGACTTTCCCTAATATACTCATTTCTAATTTTATTTTTCTTTGTCACTCCAGTCATCCATCTAAGCATTCTCATTTCTGCCACATGCATTCGTTGTTCCTCTTTCTTTTTCACTGTCCAACATTTAGTTTCGTACATTAGAGCCGGTCTTATGGCTGTTTTATAAAATTTTGCCTTCAGCTTCATTGGAATTTTTCTGTCAAACAACACACCACTCGCTTCTTTCCACTTCATCCATCCAGCCCTAATTATACTGCATGCATCTCCATCTATTTCTCCATTACTCTGTAATACTGATCCTAGGTACTTAAAATTATTGCTTTTCACATTCATTTCACCATCCAAAGATACCATTTTATTTGTAGTAACTCCATCTTTAAATGAACATTTCAAATACTCTGCTTTGGTCCTACTAAGTTTTAAACCTTTGTCTAAGTCTCTTTCACTATTTCCTACTAACACGACATCATCAGCATACATTAAGCACCATGGAATGTTACCCTGTAGTTTCGCTGTTATCTGGTCCAAAACTAATGAGAATAAATACGGACTAAGCACCGAGCCTTGGTGCAATCCTACTTTTACCTGAAATTTATCAGTCTCTCCCACACCTGTCTTAACACTAGTCGTTACTCCCTCACACATATTTCTCACAATCTTTACATATTCGCCAGGGACTCCTTTCTTATTGAGTGCCTGCCAAAAAATCTTTTGAGGAACTCTATCATATGCTTTCTCAAGATCAATGAATACCATATGAGCGTTGGTCTCTTTATTCCTGTATTTTTCCATCAGTTGCCCTACAATGAAAATTGCATCTGTTGGTGATCTGCCCTGCATAAAGCCAATTTGATTTTCGGATATTTCGGTTTCTTCACGTATCCGTCTGTCAATTACTCTCTCCCATATTTTCGTGGTGTGGCTAAGTAATTTTATAGCCCTGTAGTTTGTACATTGTTGTATTTTTTGTAGACAGGTACTAATATACTGCTTCTCCATTCGTCTGGCATTTGTCCAACTTCCATAATTCTATTAAATAGACCTGCTAGCCAACTTATTCCTGTCTCTCCCAATGCTCTCCATACTTCCCCAGGAATATCATCTGGTCCGATTGCTTTTTCTTTCTTTATTTGATGAAGCGCTTGAGCCACTTGCTCGTTTGTTATTCTGGTAACCATTGCTGTTACTGTCTCCGTTAACTCCACAGGCTGTCTGTCAAATTCTTCATTTAATAAACTGTCAAAATACTTTCTCCATCTCTTTTTGACATCCTTTTCGTGAATTGGTATTTTATTATTTTCATCTTGGATACATCTAATCTGATTAAAATCTCTGCTTTCTTTGCTCTCTGTTTGGTTTGGGCCGTATATGCCTAGATTTGGTTATTTGCCTAGATATGGCCTCATCTGGAGTATGTGGATGATATAAGACACATGATCAAAGAGCTAGATGAAGAATAATAATACTTGGAACTTGACGATAAATAGAAAATGACCGAATATCTAGTTGTTGGAAAAGATTGAAATAATCTATATTGTACTAGACCACCGTGAAATTAGTGTCATACACTGGACAATGGACAGGTCTAAATTTTGACAAGCTAATAAGAACAGCTGAAGAGAGAGAAAGTTTGCGATTATAGTAGACAACCTCTATTAGGTGAAGGCACTTTAAGAAGATTGCTTTTCCCAGCCGATTAATTTCTAAAAGTTTAAAAATAAAGAAATTTTAGTGGTTCGTTGATAAAGTTATTGCAGAAAAATAATTATTTCTTCTATCTGCATCTTATCAAAAAGACAAATTATTTTTATACATGCGTACTAGCGCTCCCCGTCAAGATTTTTGACAGCAAGAGATCTCCTAGCGAGTTTTTACTCTCTCACACACACGTAACATTTCTGTAACTGTTACGATTTGAGCCGTACATCGTATCATCCCGTCGTGCGAAGGAATATTGAGTTCTTCGGTTCTTATAAATAATAATTTTAATTGAGTCTTAGTGCAAGCGGACCGGTCGTAAAAATGAGAGTTTATCTCCAACATTGATTTTGACAGTGGCGACAAATTTAGTACAAACAGGCCGCCATGTTTACGAGACGGGCCCCATAAACAAGCGACAACTGGATGGGGCAGCGCCCCGTTGTCGCGTGAGCTAAACACATCTCTAAAGTTATCGCCAAGATTAAATAACTTTACATGTTGAATTAACTCCACAATGACCCGTCCTTTCTGTGAACAAGCTTTTGACTGTGCACCACAAACCCCGAGGGCCGTTAACAAATTCGAGATACTGTTTCTTTTCTAATAAAACATATTTATATTCCAATTGAATAATCCAAAAAGCTTATTCTCGGCCTGCTCAATAAGTGAAACATAGAGAAATAGTTTTTCACTTTAAAAACACTCACGAAGGGTATTTCATGGGATTGGCTTCCTCTTTAAACAACATTAATTATCATTTTTTGTCCAATGGTATATTAAGTCATGAGGAGAAAAGAGAAAAAAGTATGTTATTTGATAAAAGTATTATATACAGGGAGTTTACTTTGGGAAAGTATCATACGTTGACTGGAAAAAGAGACACTTCAAAAGTGGACGATCTCCAAAACCCGATACATAATGGGTCTTACTTCATGAATAACAAAAATATTGAGCGTTTTATCTATTTCAACAACTTCATATTTGTAACAGTGTATCTTTTTAACCACACTGTAAATTTTCTTTTTATGTGGCACACGAATATACTTTAAGGTGTCAAACATATTCATTAACTCATTCATTAAGCATTAAAATCCTTGGGGATTATAGCTAACGCCATGGCATTCAAGATACTATTCTTGGGTGAGCTCAATTACTCCTCTGTCCTTTATAGCTTGCTGCTCTCGTAGCTTTTTTCCATTTCTTCCTATCCTTGTACTGATTTTTCCAGCCTTTCACATTCATTGTTCTTAAGGCTTCTTCTACATCATTCATCCATATTCTTCTAAATCTTCCCCTACACCTAAGCCATGTGGTGGCCAGTAATTCTTCTTAAAATATCTGATTGTGGGCGTCTCTGTATATATCCTATCCATTCTAAGCGAAGAGATTTTATGTATCTGACTATATTTTCTCTCTTTAATTCTTCTTTAATTTCGGCATTTGTTTTCATTCTTTTTTTTTTTCTCCCTCTCTTGTTACGTTGTGGCCCAGTATTGTTCTCATTATTTTTCATTCAAATTTTAGAAGGCTATCTTCCTCTTTCTTGTTAATCGTCGTTGTTTCCATACCACATGTAACGGCAGGTCTTATTAGGGTCTTATATAATTTCATCTTTATTCTCTTAGTTAGAGTCTTGCTTCGCAGCAGATTCTAGTCATTTCAAATGTTTTTTGCCTTTTAGAATTCTTACCTCAGCTCTCTCTTTTCCGGTTCTTCCTATTGTTACTTTCAAGTAGCTAAAGGTGCTATTAGGTACAGCTTCAAATTTATTGTTCTGTGTTATGTATTAGATATTTCTGAGTTGTCGTGTTATCCTTCCCTATCGTCATGGGATCCTTTCATCCATATCGTCATAAAGGCTGCTTCTTTGATTTGACTGATCCAAAACACCTGCTCCAATGAAAAGGCAATTCAAAAAGAAGGAAAACTGATAACAAAGGTTTTAACAAAAAATGAATACTCATTGTAATTTATAAACAAGGAATTCCATAAGGTAAGATAAGAAGAAAAAAACGACACAACAACACAAACAATCTAGCAACATCCACAAGAAAGGACTTTAGATAACAATACCATAATGTAAAGGGCTTATCAGAAAAATTAAAAAGGATAGAAAACAAGTACAATATCACAACAACATTTCAAAGAACCAACACGATCACATCCATTCTTTTTTTTTAAGAAACTGTAACACCACCAAGCGTTAAGATAAACAAGCACGAAACATATTATATCAAAAACAGAGATTTCGACAAATCACAGATATAAAACTATATACCTCGTACAATGAACGTAGATCCTCGTAGAAATATGCATCAATAATCATAAAGGAAACAGAAACGAAAAAGAGAAAAATCAAATAAGCAGCCCTCATTCTACTAAATAAATAAACCCACCAGCATGTGTAGCAAACCCATCAGCAGAATGTAGCAGGCTTCGATTGCCAATTCTTAAAGAAGGGATGAACAACAAGAATATACCAACAATAGCGGACAAGAAAAGATAAAACACATGTCTCAGTCTCAATCATACACATTATACAGGGTGAGTCATGAGGAACTGTACATACTCCTACCTCGTATAGAGGCCCCTATGGGGAATAACAAATGACCATTAAAAAGTGTCTGCTCCCATTGTTTAATAATATACAGGGCGAGTTTCGCATTTTGACTGAAACTTTTATTCGTCATAATTTTTGAACGGTCAGATCGATGTGTCTCTTATTTTGGTCAATCGCTACACTATTGCCACCTAATCAACTGATTTATTCAAACTAGAAAAAAATCAGGTCCGGCTTTAAAAAAATTAGTTCGTTTGGGTCTTAGAAAAAATTTCACCCTGTATAAGCTTTTTGAAAACTCTAATATGAATTTTACAAATTAGACAAATAGGCAATTAAAATAACATATTTTTTTTCCGCACACTACTGCTTAATTTTTTATAAAAAAATCAAATTTGATTATGAATTAAAAGTTTGGTAAAGTGAACCATAGATTTAACAAAATTAACTTTTATTACCAAAATAAATTTTTTTTTAACAAATACTTAATTTATGTTACCACCAATCAACTGATTTATTCAAACAAGAAAAAAATCAGGCCCGGATTTAAAAAATAAGTTCGTTTTGGTCTTAGAAAAAATTTCACCCTGTATACGCTTTTTGAAAACTCTAATATGATTTTTACAAATTAGACAAATAGGCAATTAAAATAACATATTTTTTTCCGCACACTACTGCTTAATTTTTTATAAAAAAATCAAATTTGATTATGAATTAAAAGTTTGGTAAAGTGAACCATAGATTTAACAAAATTAACTTTTATTACCAAAATAAATTTTTTTTAACAAATACTTAATTTATGTTACTACCAATCAACTGATTTATTCAAACAAGAAAAAAATCAGGCCCGGATTTAAAAAATAAGTTCGTTTTGGTCTTAGAAAAAATTTCACCCTGTATACGCTTTTTGAAAAATCTAATATGATTTTTACAAATTAGACAAATAGGCAATTAAAATGGCATATTTATTTTTTCCCCACACGATTACTTAATTTTTTATAAAAAAAAATCAAATTTGACTATGAATAATTAAAAGTTTGGTAAAGTGAACCATAGATTAAAAAAAAATAACTTTTATTACAAAAATGAATTTTTTTTGAACAAATATTTAATTTATGTTATCACCCAATCAACTGATTTATTCAAACTAGAAAAAAATCAGGTCCGGATTTAAAAAATTAGTTTGTTTGGGTCTTAGAAAAAATTTCACCTTGTATACGTTTTTTGAAAACTTTAATATGAATTTTACAAATAAGACAAATAGGCAATTAAAATGGCATATTTATTTTTTCCCCACACGATTACTTATTTTTTTATTAAAAAATCAAATTTGACTATGCATAAAAAGTTTGGCAGTTTTAGTTGCATAGATTTAAAAAAATTAACTTTTTTTACAAAAATTAATTTACAAAAACAACGTTTTTTCTTAAAATTAAAAGTTTTACCATTTTTTTTATAACACGTCTAGATCTAAAACTTCCCATAACACTTCTTTTGGACTCTATAATTTAACATAGACGTGATCAAATTGATAAATTTTAAATTTTTCCACATAATTTTTGCGATTTACAAGTTTGCAACTTTTAAAAGAAGAAGACTGAAAGTCTACAACAATTTTCATAGTCTTCACAATGGTAAGAGGTATGTGCTGTAAAAATTTTAGAAAAAAAATATTAAAATGAAACAGAGTTGTAGCGAGTTAAACCGTGAGTTCATTTTTTTTTCATTTTTAGGTTAAAATTCCGATCTTGACAAATTTGATTTTTTAATAAAAAATTAAGTAATCGTGTGGGAAAAAAATAAATATGCCATTTTAACTGCCTATTTGTCTTATTTGTAAAATTCGTATTAGAGTTTTCAAAAAGCGTATACAGGGTGAAATTTCTTCTAAGACCAAAACGAACTAATTTTTTAAATCCGGACCTGATTTTTCTCTAGTTTGAATAAATCAGTTGATTGGATGGTAACATAAATTACTTATTTGTGCAAAAAAAATTAATTTTTGTAATAAAAGTTATTTTTTTTAAAGCTGTGGTTCACTTTACCAAACTTTTAATTCATAGTGAAATTTGATTTTTTTATAAAAAATTAAGTAATCGTGTGCGGAAAAAAATAAATATGCCATTTTAATTGCCTATTTGTCTAATTTGTAAACTCGTATTAGAGTTTTCAAAAAGCTTATACAGGGTGAAATTTTTTCTAAGACACAAACGAACTAACTTTTTTAAAGCCGGACCTGATTTTTTTCTAGTTTGAATAAATTAGGTAATTAGGTGGTAATAGTGTAACGATTGGCCAAAATAAGAGACACATCAATATGACCGTTCAAAAATGATGACGAATACAAATTTCTGTCAAAATGCGAAACTCGCCCTGTATATTATTAAACAATGGGAGCAGACACTTTTTAATGGTCATTTGTTATTCCCCATAGGAGCCTCTATAGAGGTAGGAGTATGTACAGTTCCTCATGACTCACCCTGTATGTGCAACAAACACGCAATACACACATATATAATTTTACAATTTACACATTAATAACAAAATTTAAGAACATTCCCAAACACCGAATTGCAAAACATATAGAGATAATGCATAAACACACAAATTAATCAGAACTTGATGTCACATAGACCAAAAAACATTCACCATCATATTATCTTTTTAGCCAAAGCATCGTTTTTGTCCAACACTACAGGCAAGTACGTCAAACCACATTTTTTAAATTTTTAAGAAAACAACCTCAACAGCATATTGGCGGTTATGTATTTTTTCAACACAATTTAATCTTTTGAAAATGATATCCGAAGTGCAAGTCTAAATGTCAAATCTTTTTGGGAAAAAATTTACCTACTTGTTACTACAAGCAACTGTTGCATCCCATATAAATACAATATCTAACTTACACATGCCACAAGAAAATAGTTTCAGAACGTTAGCCTTATCTTATGGATCTCAAAATATTCTATATTTATATTTTGGTTTATACTTTTGCGGCTTAACTTTTTGTGATCAGTTTAGTATCAGCAGTGTATAAATTAAAAATTCTCGGTACAAGATCTTTCCACCGTATCGTTCTAACCATCTCTGTCTAGGATAACTTCAGCACCACGGATAACATCGTTTACAAAAATTCCTTGCGAAAACATTCTACATGTTGGATGTTGTTTCCGTTTACGATTACTCTATATAAGAAACAAGTACGAAGAACAATCCTCGCAGTACGTGCTAGTACTTGCATGTACACCTAAAAATTTATCACCCTAGCGACATACTCGCCAATAACACAACATTTCTTCAAGTGTTACTTATTTGAGAAATATGCTCGTGTCGATATAAATATTTCTTAGTGTTTGAAGTACCTTTCTGGGTACTAAATCTGCTAAGATAATATGTTAAACAAGTTGGTATGGTCTTTTTGTATTGAAGGCTACAAATAGATAGTAGAGTTTTTAAAGTTTATCACCACATAAAAAGTGGTTTTAAAAAATATCACAGAATAAAAGAAAGCATTGTTAAGGAAGCAGCTCATCCATGATAGGAAAAAACAAAGACAATGGGACATAGTCAGAAAAGTACATTATTAATTTACGTATTAGCGTTGACTGATAAATATACTGATAAATATATTTATCAATCAACGGTATTAGTAAGCTTTCTCTTTATTTTTTTATTACTTTATTTAATCAACACCACGAAGATGCTTAAGAACATTACAACCTGATCAAACGATATGGTCAATGAGCTTTTTTCCAGCCTAAATTACTACAAAAAACTTGATTTGACTAAGGTCCAACTCACTAGTATCCCTTCAGTTCTGGTAATTTATTGCACAAATATTAATCTGTACTATCACCAGCAGTATACTGTGCTTTTTACTTGACACGAAGGGTTTCCTTCTCTTGAGTTTTCTACTCAGATCAGTATTGTCAAGGAGCTCGATGGCCGTAAAATTGACGTGTTGAAGAAGTCGTTTGTTGTGACTCTTCAGAAGTCGTGCTGAAATTTTACACATAGTTTTGGAATCACTGGATGGTGTCTAAACTAATCTTACTAGCACAACCCCACAGCTGGATGCCACATGATTATCCACGTTCTAGAATCAATGTATACAAAAGTATTTTGTTCTAGGTTGACAGAGTGGATTGTCTTCCCAATAGCCAATACATTTTTTTGTACTTAATGTTAAGCGTTTCTCTTTTTTTTTAACATGTGTCCACCAGCATTGCCTATCGTCTAATGTAATACTCAAATATTTTGCGATATCGGCATATGATATCTGAGTATTATTTACATAAATTTTTTCAATGTCTAGGACAGTCTGCAATTCTTGTTGATGTTGCAGTAGTCCATTTCCGTTCCATTCCATTATAGAGGTTCTTGAACTCAGAAGTGAAGCATAGAGCTTCAGTGAAAACGCGCCATCGAGTTCTATTTTGTACTAAGGGCTTCACATCTTTCCAAGACTTTCATTGACCTCTTATTTCATCCATGATTGATCTTCTCCAAGTTTGTGCTGGGCGAGTTCTTGTTCTTTTTCCTTGGTCCTCTTTCTGGACATTATTTTATTTCATCCTGATAATACAAATGAGTATATGAGAGAGCAAAAGTTAAGATGTCATATTTAACGTTGATACTCTAATCATCAAATATGAAGAGTTCCGACTTTACTATTGTATGGAATGAGTAGGGGACGAAGTCCAAGGAAGACTTTTAGGTAGAACATGTCTGAAAAAGGGATTACTATTGATAGAAACTTAAGGAGAAATGTAATTACTGAAGCCGACTCCTCATGGAGATAAAGTCTTAGAGAATGACGATGATTTCTTGTAACAAAATAATAATCCCCACTCAATTCATTAGCTAATTTGGAAAAGATAATATGTTGTTAAATATAATATACATATTATTATGCAAAATATCTTTGTATGTGTATTTTATAAGTTTGTTGTAGACAAACGTAAAGATTTATTTGAAGCTTCCGTCAAGGAATTTCTTAGCGAGTAAGTAAACTTATCTTTTCAACGTAGGCCTCTGCAGGAAAGAGCAATAAAGAAAATTGAGCAAAACTTATCATTCTAATCTCTTAACCCGCAATAAACTATTACAGCACTCTTACACAACGAAAGTTTCATGAAACAATTTCTCAAAGTATGTCTCTTAATAATCCGGCAGTTTTGAAGATTTGCTGATTTCCTTCAGCGCATTTAACTTGCAGGCAATTAGCTAACATCTTATTTAAAATATCCCTACAACCCTTTTTAGTCTTAATTTTATTGCGATCCTCTGCTTGAACCCTCTTAATAAAAGGCTCCGATCCTAAATTCGCTGATTAAGAGCTATTGTTACATCTGGGCCACATGTTTCGAAAAATTTATTCCGAGTTTAATTAAAAAATGCGGAAAAGACGACAGAAGGAAAAATAATCAGGTTATGAATTTTGGGCCGTGTTTATGGGGGTTTATTCCCAGTGATTTATGGCGGGTGCTTAATTTCCTCGATGCCACTTCGCGACTTTATTCTTTTCTCGAAGGTTTCAAAGTAAAAAGAGGATATAAGACAATGTCGTGATTTCAACAATGAATTCGTTTCAATCTAAACAAATTTGTGGAAATATAAGCCAGAGATTTTGCCATAAAATTGATTTTTCAAACAAAGATTAAAACGTAAAAGAAGAAGTAGAAATATTTCTGTCTTTCGCAAGGATTTTGGTTCCAATTTTTGTGAAGTGGAATAACAAGATATTTATTATTTCTCGATATAAGAAAAATTTTAAAAACTCACTGTTAGTAGGCGTATTTATTTAATAGTTTTCGTCTTCTTTTTGTGGCACATCAGAAGAAATGAACGTTGCGATCACCATTGCAAAGGATTCACTATATTCTGCCATATGAAAAAGTTGGCTGCGTTTCTATCAATAAAGCCGAGAGAAGAAGAAGATCTAATAGGAGCAGAAATTCTGATTTCGTTCGTTCAAAATTTTCTTCGCATTTGCGTCTGATTCTGCTCAAAGTATTCTTAAGAAAATCTTAAGGGAGCAGCTCATTAGACACATTAATTAATATTCGGAGTATTTTCCTGTTTTGTGTTGTTAGGAATAAATTCAAATCACAGTTAGTCTCGAAGAATCACCCTAGTGTTATATACTACATCAAATAGTTATACTATCACTATCTGCTCAACGCCAATGTTTTCCAGTCACGGATTTCAGTGAAAATCTTTCTCCTTTCATAGTGATCAACAATTTTGAAATTTGATTTTTACTCTCGTCATCTTAACCTTTGTCTTGCAGCTAGGGATGTTATTTCTGGTTGATCATACATTTCCATAATCTCATTATTACACCTCTCTCTTTTTTTTTATTTTCACTTGGTACTATGATTGTCATGCTAATGACAAAAATCCAAAAGTCGACTTCAACGAAATAGCATTGGTCCATAAATACAGTCCGGTGGAATAAGTGTTACTTCCCCCCCCCCTGTTAACTCGTTTATTTTAAGAACGTAAGCAAAACGCTTAGACAGGTCGATTTTTAAAGTTATCATAGTATATTATAGCATCAACGTTTCGAACTTTACGCGATCCCTCTTCATGTGACTCCACATTTAATAGCTTTTGAAATACTGATTACAAAAATGTATAATACTTTATTACTTTTTGAGAGCGTAGGTGCAAAATTTCGGTCGAACTCTTTTTAAACGCATTTATTTTTCTCGAATCCTGAGAAAACTAATCAGTATTTTTGAAAAATTTAAACGCACAATGAAAGATTAGATTACTACCGAGGGCTGACAGTCCCTTAGAATAAACAAAAAGTTTCTTTTGAATGATATATTTAAAATTAAAAATTACACTAAATTTTCTCGTTTTTTCACCACTGTGACTTTTAATATAAACATTATAGGAATTCTCAGGGACCTTGGACCATGGAGAATACTGTAATATTTCATTCTGCGTTTAAATTTTTCAAAAATATTTATTAGTTTTTTCAGGATTCGAAAAAAATGATTGCATTTAGAAAGAATTCGACCGAAATTTTGCGCCTATGCTCTCAAACAGGATTAAAGTATTATACATTTTTGAAATCAGTATTGTAAGAGCTTTTAAATGAGGTATCACATGATGTACGTTCACATTTAAAAAAATCAAAGTTATGGCTGTCACCTGAAGAGGGATCACGTAAAGTTCGAAACGTTGATGCTATAATATACTATGGTTAGTTTAAAAATCGACCTGTTCGAGCGCGTTGCTTATATTCTTAAAATAAACAAGTTAACAGGGGGGTAACACTTATTCCACCGCACTGTGTAAAGACTTAGGGTATGAAATCCAAATTGCCAGGGACAATCAAACTGCTGAACTATAAAGAAGAATCACCTTGGCATGGGCCGCATACGGAGGGAGTTCTATCAGACATCTTCAAGAGCAACTTGCCAAATCATTTGAAAAAGAAGACGTTCGACCAATTTGTGCTTCCAGAAATGACTTACGACACCGAAGCACTATCGTTAACCCAGACCACATCAACCAAACTTATAGTGGTCCAAAGGAGAAAGGAACGGTCACTACTTGGACTGACTCTCAGAGACAGGGTTAGAAACGAGGAAATCAGAAGAAGGACAGGCATCACACATGTCATAGAGCGAATAGCATGACTGAAGTGGAATTGGGAATTGAAAAATCTGAAAAAAATTAAAAATATAGCGTTTGATAAAATACACAAAATAAAAAAATTAGACCTGCAGCCATCACCAGAAAAAAAGTTAAACGATGATGAACTAACTGACCCAATTGAAGCCGGCAATGGGATAAGACGGGGGGATTCCTTGAGTCCTTTATTGTTCAACCTGATAATGGACGAAATAATAAAAAAAGTAAGAACTAAAAAAGGATACCAAATGGGAGAAAAACAACTTAAAATAATCTGCTACGCAGACGATGCAATACTAATCTCTCAAAGTGAAGATGATTTACAACGTTTGCTGCACCAATTTAACATAACCGCCAGAAAATTTAACATGTTAATTTTCTCAAAAAAGACAAAATGCATGGTTATAACAGCAGATCCAATAAGATGTAAATTGGAGCTGGAAGGTCAGATAATAGAACAAGTGATGGAGTTTAAATACCTAGGCATCACACTATCTAACTACGTGAGGCTCGAAACAGAAGTGGAAGAACAAGTGAATAGAGCAAGCAGAGCCGCAGGTTGCCTGAAGGACACAATATGGAGAAATAAAAATATCGGAAAAGAAATGAAAGGCAGAATTTACAAAACAGTCATCAGACCAATAATGACATACGCGGCAGAAACACGACCCGACACAAAGAGGACAAAAAGATTGCTCGAAACAGCGGAGATGAAAACCCTTCGAAAAATCTATGGTAAGACTCTATGGGATAGAGCTCGAAGTACAGATATGCGACGGAGATGCAAGGTGGATAACATTAATAACTGGGTAAGAAACAGAAGTATAGAATGGAATGACCACATAAGCCGAATGACAACAAATAGGATAGTCAGAACAGCGAGATACGGTTCCCCAATAGGAAGACGATCAGTGGGAAGACCACGAAAACCATGGAACGACAACTTAACTAGAGGCACATTGAAAAAACAGAGTCATGTCTATACAAAAAGAAGAAGAAGAAGAAGAAGAAGAAGAAGAAGATGAAGAAGAAGAAGAAAAAGAAGAAGAAGAAGGTTTTTTCCAAAAATAAAATAATATTTTGAGGTTATTAGTTTTGGATCCCGCGTACCAAAAAAAAATTGATTAATAGCAAGCTGAAAATTTGTTAATAGCTTAAGGGTGTCTAGTCGGACAAACTTTGATATATTGGAACACTGGAACAGGGGAACTTTTAATTGTGGAACAGGTTAAAAATTTGGAACGTCAGATGTATTTTGTCCGACAGAACTTCCAATTGATTTTTTACCCTTTTATTATACTCTCATGCAAAAATCCGACTGCTATTACTAACCAACATGATTTCTGTCATTTGACATGTTCTTCGTGTTCCACTCATTAAAATGCCCAGTTGTTGATACACACCAGTCTGATTTTTGCATGAGAGTGTAATAAAGTTCAACAAATCAATTGGAAGTTCTGTCCGACAAAATACATCTGACGTTTTCGTAGTCTGACGTTCCAAATTTTTAACCTGTTCCACAATTAAAACTTCTCCTGTTTCAGTGTTCCCATATATCAAAGTTTGTCCGACTAGACACCGTTAAGTTATTAAAAAATTTTCAGCTTGCTATTAATCAACTTTTTTTCTTATGCGGGATCCAGACCTATATGTAGGTACACTCAACCTACGGATCTATAAAAAATAGACATGTTTTGATGGCGGAGGAAGGGGGAAGGGGGAGGGTACCTTTTAATTTATTTATTCCGTCCATAAGTGGAAAGTTTGATGCGCCACTGTCGACGCATGTAGCACTAAAAAGTGACGGCACGGTCTTCATACGTTTTATTTTAGGTTCTATTATTTAAGTTATTATTTAAGACTCTAATCATGCCTAAAATTATTAGCAAATTCCACCTAATCCGGCTCTTAGTCTATAACAGAAATAAAATCGATTAAGCATATCATTAAAGATGAGTTTTTAAGTATGGTTTTTTGCGGTCGTTTGAGGTACATACTAATTTTTTGCTTTTTCTATTATTTAATGATGTGATCATTAAAGATCCTGATTTCACATAAAACAAACTTTTTCATAGTTTTTTCGATTCGGTTTACGTAAACGGTGATAGAATTCCACAAAATGGCAATAAAAAGTCGTATAAAGCTTCGCAAGTTCGCTTAAATTATATATTTAAATGTCCTAACTGGCGGTATTTAAACAACGCAGTCTACTCTCTTGAAACACAATTTACTAAACGTCTGCACACTTTTTTCCGAATTCCCCAGTTTGAAACCCATTGAGACAACTCAACTCATTCTGTTTACCTGGGCTATTTCCAGTACCCAAGCATGGGTGCTGAAACCATCAAGAAAGCCGGTTCTACTCGGAGTAGTACCTTAGGCAACACATATCACTTGTATTATCTAACCAGTTTGACAATTTTGTGGTCCATTTTAAATTCTTTATTTTCATTCTTTCTTCATTTAATAGTATTGGTTATTGGTTATTACTGTTAGTTCGACGGTATCTGATTCGAGGAGAAAATGTTGGTGTTTACGTAAAGTGAACGACCACGGACACTTTTTTATTTCAAGCTAATGCATTACATATCGATGTTTATTTTCTATTTTCAATGGAACTTTATTGATTTTCAATGGAACTTTATTGATTTTCAACACGTTATCGAAGAAGACACTAATAAAATTCTTGACATATCTATAAAAAATTAAGTGGAAGTATTTAGTATCCTCGATTAAATCTTTCGATGAGTATGGATGAAAACCCAGCTTAAGGAAAACTTTTTTATACCCGTAATATTTAGCAAACCAATATAGTCGGAGATCCATTACAGTGAAATAATTTTAGAATAGATTGAGGCCTCAGGAATCATTTGAGATCTTGGTTTATTAATGATATTGTTCTTGTTCATTGCAGTCTTTAGCGTTTGTATTTTAAGGTATAGCGCAAAAGGTAGAGAGTAACCATTGTTTCGGTACATATAGTATTTCTCATAATCATCTTTCAGTGCGTCACAGTTTTTCGATTTCTTTCTAACGCATTAAATTGTATGTGACAGAAAAAAAGGCACGTCGGTGATTACATTTCGTCGGTGACATTTTTATAACATTTATTCTAGTTATTCTAGTTGTCGATAGATGGCGCCATAATAAAAAAATATTTTTTTTTAATTAGATAATAATATTACAAATATAATCTGTATAATTTATAAGACTATACAAATCAAAGAAAATACCATTTTATAAATGCAAGAAACACTTTTGATTTGTTTTTATTCCAAATTGAAAATAAAATGTGACAACTGTCAGATTGAACTAAAATATCGTATTAGAATAAATGTCATAAATGTGTATTATCACGGACTTACCCTTTTTCCTATCATTTTTTACGCACTGAAAAATGATCATTAGAAATACTGTATGTCCTGTTTTATATATTGTGTTGAAAAATTCTACTATAATCTCAGTTTCATCATTTATACACCAGGGTAATAAGCTATAAATAGACCATGTTCGGGACACTCAAAGATCCAGGTGGCTGACTACTTTTTCAGTTATTCTAGACCTATTGTAGGCAGAAAACCTAATTGTTTCCTAGAGTTCTCGTCCGTTATTTAATTATTAACAATTTAGTGCAAAATTGCGATTTTTTCGATTTTTTGCACCCTATTCAAAGGCTAAATAGTTGACATAAAATTACAAAATTCAATTTTTTGGAACGTTGAAAAACCTTCAAAATTCCGATTTTTGAAAATTAAAAAGTTAACTTGTTGCTACGCAAACTGCAAAATAAGTGAAAATCGTTATTTGTTAATAACTTTTATCAAAATTAACTTAAAACTTTAGTGTTTTAAGCAAAGTTGGGTATTGGGGTACTTAGCAAATCCTCAAAATTTGAGACCAATCCATTAATTAGTTTAAAAGTTATTCTACTTGTTTATCCCAGAGACCTTTATTTTGCAATAACATAAGACAGAAAATAATCAAGACAGGGCAATTCTGCGAATGTCAAATGGAAGTAAAAAACTTATGCTATCAAAATGTACTAAAAAAAAAAATAAAAAAAATATCTAGTATAGTCAAAAATCCTAATGCCAAATTTTTGAAATTTTGTAGTTTATAAAAATTTAGAATGACTTTAAAAATATTGTTTATAGAAAAAACTACTCGTGGTAAGTGAAGGGGGACCTGGGACCCGAAAAATGCACGAGTTCAAAAACTAAAAAAGGCAACTTAAAACTGTCATTTTCTATATCTCGTAATCTACTGAATTTATTTTGATCGTTCTGTTTTTAACTTGCATGTAATTTTTTTGTACATTACAAACATGCAATTTGTCTAGACATTTATTAATTAATAAACAATTTTATTTAAACAAAGTTTACACAATTTTCTAAAAAAAATTTTCCAAAAATCCATGATTTTAATCATACTATCATTATTAATCACAGAAAAGTTAAGGTATACTTTAATAAATAAATTATGTTCAACAAATAATTATTTAATAATAAATAATTTATTTATTAAAGTGTACTTTAACTTTTTCTATGATCATTAATGATATTATGTTTAAAAAATAAATTTTTGTAAAAAAAATGGTTTTTCAAGACATTTTAAACAAATTAGACTGTTTATTAATTAATAAATTTATAAACAAATTGCATATTTGTAATGTACGTAGAAATTATATGCAAATTAAAAAAAAGAAAGAATAAAATCCATTGAGTTGATCTAGAGATACAGAAAATTGTATTAGTTTGAAATTGCTTTTTTGGTATTTTCACTTGGAGGATTTGTAGGTGCCCCTAGTAATCGTTTGAACTACATTTTTGAAAAATCGTAGAGGGTGCCGTAAAGGTACAATGTTTGTGCAAATTTTTTAAGAAAAAAGACAAACCTCATTCTTTAAAATGGCATTTATTGGATTTCTTAATTATTAGACACAAATTAGCTGTGAATTAAAAAAAAAACATATGGCTAACTTTGTCCCAAATGAGCCCAGGCTAAATTTTTTATTTGATAATTCGTGTTAACATACTAGCTTTTCAAATATATAAAAAGATTGTTTACACGGATAACATTTTTAAAGTTATTCTAAATGTTTATAAACTACAAAATTTCAAAAATTTGGCATTAGGATTTTTGACTAATTAATTAGTTTTTTATCTTTTTTAATAAATTTTGATACTACCACTCTTCTACTTTCATTTGGCATACTCGAAATTGCCATATCTTCATTATTTTCTGTCTTATGTTATTGCAAAATAAAGGTCTCTGGGAAAAACAAATAGAATAACTCTCAAGCTACTTAATTTATCGGTCTCAAATTTTGAAGCTTTGTTAAATACCCCAGTACCCAACTTTGGGTAAAACACTAAAGTTCTAAGGTAGTTTTAGTAAAAGTTATTAATAAATAACGATTTTCACTTATTTTGCAGTTTGATTAGCAACAAATTAACTTTTTAACTTTAAAAAATCGGCATTTTGAAGGTTTTTATATGTTCTGAAAAATTAAATTTTGTAGTTGTATATCATCTATTTACTTTTTGAATGGGGTGCAAAAAATCAAGAAAATCGCGTTTTTGCACTAAATTGTTAATAATTAAAAAACGGACGCGAACTCTAGGCAGGAAACAGGTAGGTTTTCTTTATATAGGTCTACAATAATTGTTAAAGGTAATAGCTACCTGGATGTAGTGTCCCGAATGCTAGTGTCCGAAGAAAATCCTCATTACCCTGGAGTATTATTCATTTAAGACTTCTACTAGTGTTTGGTCTGGACCTATCGCTTTCCATTTTCTCGGTCTTTTAATACCATTTTCATTTCCCGTTTTAATGCCTTTACCACCACAGTATCTTCTAGTTCTATTTCCATCTGTTCTATTGTCTTTGAACAACTCATTGCTGTATTCTGTCCATCGCTTTAATTTTTCGTTCGTATTCATCCATTTGTATCTTTCAGTATTTCCGGTTTTCTTTTTCTATTGTTGTGAAAGTTGAGATGCAACCGTAGAAATTAACTGTAGAATTAAATTAATCCAAATATATCAAAATCAAAACTCATTTGTAAAATTAGAAAATGTCGTTTCCAGTTACAATTTTAATATTAACCTTCCAGTTAGAATAACAAATTGCTAAATGAGGCAACGCTTAAATGCTTTGAAGTCCTGGAGATTTAGGTATACGGTCTGAGCTTCGCTGGTGTCGCTCCTAGCGGTTACTAATTCAACTTTCACCGGTAATTTTTAAATTTATTAATTAATTGTTATCGTTTAATATTTACAGTGCAAAAAAGTAATTAAATTGTAATCGATTTTTTTAAGATTTTGCTAATCATTTTGACGTTCTATTGATAAAATATGAATTTATTAGTTTGGATACTTTCACAATTATCGTGTAGATGGCGCTAAGATTAATTTATAATTACATATTACGTAACATTAAAAAAACTTCAATTCAGTATTTAAAACGTAAGTATATTTAAGGTAAAAATATATACCACAACTTTGACTAACTAATATTTTTTATAATTAATGTTTTTAATTTTAATTTTAAATTAATCACTTTGACATATATGTCAAAATTTCCGGTAAACGTATACAGACTTGTCACTACTGGCGCTCGCGACTTTGTAAATATCCCCTCTACGTACGAGCTCACAGCGTATAGATACTATAACTATTGTCCTTTTCATGATCATTTTTCAGTGCGTAACAAATAGTAGGAAAAAGGGTAAGTCCGTGATAATACACATTTATGAAATTTATTCTAACATGACATTTTAGTTAAATCTGACAGTTGTCACATTTTATTTTCAATTTGGATTAAAAACAAATCAAATGTGTTTCTTGCATTTATAAAATGGTATTTTCTTTGATTTGTATAGTCTTATAAATTATACAGATTATATTTGTAATATTATTATCTAATTCAAAAAAAATATTTTTTTATTATGGCGCCATCTATCGACAACTAGAATAACTAGAATAAATGTTATAAAAATGTCACCGACGAAATGTAATCACCGACGTGCCTTTTTTCTGTCACATACAATTTAATGCGTTAGAAAGAAATCGAAAAACTGTGACGCACTGAAAGATGATCATGAGAAATACTGTATATCTACTACTAAATATACTACATACTACTTAAGATAGGCTGGGTCGACAGAGTCAGAAATAAGAAGGTTAGATGATAAGCCAAACAACAGAACTTATTAATATAACGAACTGGTATACTTAAGTCACATTATGGGGCACCGTGAAATATATTAACATTTGCATCTTGTCATACTCCTCTTCTATCATGCAACCTCTTCTGTCCACTGCTCGACATAGGTTTCTCCCATTTTTCGCCACTCTCCTCGGTTCTGTGTGTCTTGTTGTCATTTCTTGGACATTCGTTTAATGTCGTCCATCCAGCGTGTTGGTGGTCGTCCTCTGCTGCGTTTGTCTTCTCTTGGGCGCCAGTCAATTAGTTTTGTGGTCCATCTTGAGTCTTTCAGTCGAGCTATGAGCTATGTGACCTGTCCAATTCCATTTCAACCTGGCTGTACGTTCGACGACATCAGTGACACCTGTTCTTTTCCTCAGGTATTGGTTTCTTATTTTGTCTTTTTTTGTCACGCCGAGAATCGATCTTCCCATGCCCCTTGTGCCACTCGCAATTTTAGTGCTGTTGTTTTTGTGAGCGTGAGAGTATCTGCTCCGTATATCATAAATAGGAAGAACACATTGGTCAAATGTTTTCCGTTTCATAGCTATCGGGATGTTGCTCTTAACGATGTCTCTTTAGTGAACCATACGCCGCCCAAGCAAGTGGTATTCGTCGTTGAAATTCTCAGGTCTGATTGTCCTATTCTGATTTGATGACCAAGATATATGTACTTTTCTTTCAATTCTACCACTTGATTTTGGATGGTTAGGTGTTCGCTGGGGGAACTACATTTGTCATAGATTTGGTCTTACTGATGTTCATTTTTAGACCTATTGTGGCAGATACGTTTTCTAATTCTTGTAGCATTTGTTGTGCTTCACCCAGATCTTCGGTAATAAGTACTATATCGTCGGCAAAACGCAGATGATTGAGCATTTCTCCATCTCTGGAGATGGAGAAATATATTATATTGAGCTGAATTAAATAAATAGTTGAATTTACCAAACGCTATCCTATGTCTGGTTATCTTTGCCCAATCCAGTTTCATATACTAAGTATTTATTCGAAGCATCCGGCTAAATATCCTTTCCATCAACATCAATATTGCAGTTTTGCACCATATTAGTCATTATTTGCGTCTCACTAATGTTAATCTCTAGTACGACTTCCAGTTATTTGTGATATTATTTTCAACAAATCTTACTGTCTACTTGACGTCCTTTGGAAAGTTCCTAAAACGTTGAATCTTTCTTAATGGAAATCTTTAATAATAATTTAATATTTTAATAGATTAGTTTTATATTAATGGTTATGCTGTTACTATTACATGGGTCAGTTAAATTGACAAGATCAATACCAACAAGTCGTCTTGGTGGTTTAAGATCTCGTTAACGGAAAGAAGTCACATTTTACTTCATACGAAAGTGGTCTGCCACTTGAAGTTTCCATTGTTGTTCAAAAATCACGTACAAGGAAAGACATAGTTTTGAAAGATAAAAAAGAAATATATAAGAAAAAGTGCAAAAGAGGGAATACAGACCAGAATGGAAGTAGAATGCTCAATTATAATAAAGTTGTAAAACGGAGCGTTGCAGTGGTGCGGGTATGTAAAAAAATGCCAGGGCATAGTTGGTCGAAGAGATGAAAAACATACATAGGAAATAGATAGAGATAGAGACAACAGATAGAGACCTCAGAAAAGGTGGCTAAGAGAATAGAGTGCTCTGGACGACGAAAATAGCGAACTCATAATGGGAAGAAGACGATGAAGAAAAAGGATTATGCACAACGTAAAAAATGAATTATTTTTATAGCTTATGGAAGTTTGGTTAGTCTCCTACTGATGTCAAATGTTCTGAAAATAAGTTAAGTGTGACTTGTGACTCTGGTTCTTAGCGGCTCATTTAATTGATTTTATTTCGTAGTAAGTTTTGGCTATTACGATTATTGTGAAAGACATTAAGAAAAGGTTGGTAATTAATTGTTTCGCATTCGCAATCGCGGGTTATACGTTCGGCCATTAGGACGTCGCCGTCGACAAAATTTCGATTCAAAAAGTACAACAGGCATCGTTCACTCCCGATTCCAGATCACGTGTAAGCCATTAGGGCTTCCTGGCGCTGCCGTCGTCATCATCATTGACGGCCGCGACGGGTTTGGCGATGGCGTTGTTGTCCTCTCTTTGGCTCAGCTCAGCAGTAGCACTTTGAAGAGGATTTGAAAATTCAAATTCCGATCGCGTACTCTCCGACAGAGTCCGCCGTCGTCGTTGCCGTCGTCGTCATCGTAGCGGCTACTGAGCGGCTACTGTGCACACGCCCACCATGATCCGATAAATGCAGTGCTCTCTGCTCGGTTTGTTTTGTTGTTTTGGATATACAGCGACCGGTCATTAGACGCACCGGCTACTGATATCACTTATTACCACCGGTGATGCTGGTTTCTACCTTACAGGCCGATCTCTTCTCCGCGAGTTTTAGGCCAGGACTCATTACGCGCAAAAATATAACCCGAAAGCTTATGACATGTCGCACCCTCAGTAATATAGAGGCATAATTCAAAAAAGGCAGATTGTTGGAAAATCGCGTTTAAAGATTCTGATTTCCAATATTACAGCTATTGTTTCAAATAACATGCTTATTATTTAAGTTATAAATGTGAAATTTGGCAGATTTGTTACTTGATAATTATTACACAATAAATAGACATGATAAAAAATAATAATATAAATAAATTACATTAATTACATGTAATGGAAAAAATACTGTCAAGTTCAGAAAATACTGTCAGAATGCTTGATGTGAATTATTAATTTATGCAACACTATGTTTTCCAGATTTAAAGCAATGTACAGTACGTCAGAATGTATCCATCCAATATCCTTCCAGGGGCTGCTAGCCCTTTGCTGCAACTGAATATGGGCTCGATAGCACGCAAAGATTTCCACCAGAGCTCAATCCTTTTGATACCGTACGTACCTGGGATCACCGTACTACGTGATTTTCCCCTTAGAGAAAGTAAGAGCCGTATGGATAAATATGAAATAATAATAATAACGCCTCTTTTGCGCTTAGCTAGTCATTTGTGGCCTTAGCTACTTATAAAGTGCTAAAAACAAATAATATACAAAGTCTTCAGCAGAAAACAAGAACACTTCTCACAAAGGCAAAAAAATGTCATCCATATGCAGTAGAGAGAATAACATTACCGCGGTATCTAGGGGGAAGAGGACTTATGGGCATAGGCGAGCAACTGGACAAGCAGGACAAGTTGTCAGTTGGTCAGACGCAGGTGGAGACATCTACTTTAAGTCGCACAATGTTCGCAGTAAATGAAACAGCGCAACTTAAATTGATGGAGCAAGCAATGAGCAAAAACCACCTTTCTAAGCAAGACACAAATACGAATATGGATGAGTAAACCCCTGCATGGGCGACATCTCAATGAGATCAGCCAAGAACATGTCGGCAATATAGCGTCGAACTATTGGTTGACGAAACAGAGGATTTCCTATTGGCCATTCAAGATCAGGTTATTCCAAGTAAAAATTACCTGAACACCCTTAAGTCCAAAATGACAAATGCCGATATTGTCAACAAAAAATAAACTATCCAACATCTTACCGCGGGCTCCCAGTCGTTTGTCGATACTAATAATTATAAAGATCGCCATGACTCAGTAGCTTATTCATCCAGAATTAGGCAATAAATTGGGACTTCTCCAAACCGACCATTTCCGTTGGTATTAATACGTCCCTAACATAATGCTTGAAAACGACAAGCTATACTGGGACCGCACTGTACTCAGAGCCTTAGAGGGAGCTTGAGCCGTGTAGCTAAATCTGGATAATAATATTTTCGGGAAGTCTAGACCCCTCTATTATGAATTTCTAGATCCGCGCCTGGGCACAAATATAGTTACTGAACCATTTGATGTTCTTTTTATCTCCCTGTCAGCGCTAACTGGTAGAGAATTTCATTTTGTGCCCATATCATTTAAAATTACAGTTTACACAACTTTTGAGTTAGGCCCTTACATTACTGAGGGTGCGATGTGTTCATTGCCTCGTATGTGTCTTGTAAAAAGCGTCTTCAAGATTTTTTTTGCATTCGTTAACTTATTTTTATAAAGGCTGTTGCTAATTTATAAACCTGGATCCCGCGTACCAAAAAACAGTTGATTAATAGCAAGCTGAAAATTTGTTAATAGTTTAACGGTGTCTAGTCGGACAAACTTTGGTGTATGGGAACACTCCAAAAGGGGAAGTTTTAATGGTGTAACAGGTTAAAAATTTCGAACGTCAGACTACGAAAACGTTCCATGTATTTTGTCGGACAGAACTTCCAATAGATTTGTTACCATTTCATTAAACTCTCATGCCAAAATCAGACTGGTGTTTATCACCATCTGGACATTTTAATGAGTTCAACACGAAGAACATGTCAAATGACACGAATTATATTGTTGATAAACAGCAGTCTGATTTTTGCATGAGAGTTTAATGAAACGTTAACAACTCAATTGGAAGTTCTATCCGACAAAATACATGGGACGTTTTCGTAATCTGACGTTCCAAATTTTTAAACTGTTCTCAATTAAAACTTCCCCTGTTCCAGTGTTCCCGTACATCAAAGTTTGTCCGACTAGACACCGTTAAGCTATTAACAAATTTTCCGCTTGCTATTAATCAACTTTTTTTGGTACGCGAAATCCAGACCTATTATTATTCTTGCATTTTCTTCAAAAATAAATATAGGTACCAAATTCTTTAATTTTTTAAACATTTTATATATGTATATCGACCTGAACTTAGAAATACATAAAATCCATAAAAACTTACGTTGTAGCAGATATTTCATTTCATCAACAGTTACTCTATCCATCGTTGGATGTACACTTTTAGTTTATCCATTCATTTCTGTTGTTGCTTTTTTTTGCATCCATTCTTCGTCCGCCATTCGCTTGATGTCATCAGTCCATCTGGTTTGAGGTCTGCCTTTACTTCTCTTATTTGCTCTTGGTCTTCATTCAACATTTCGCTTCGTCCAACGGTTGTCTTCCTTCTACCCATGTGTCCTGCCCAGATCCATTTTAACATATTTTGGTTGCATCAGTTACTTTTGATCATCTTATTTCTTGTTTAATCCAAGTCCTCTCAAAATAGCTGAAGAAAGGCCCAAGAGCTCCCATGTGCTTATGGTAAAAGAAGGTCTTGTACAAGGTTAAGTGTTTATTTTACATCTCGTGTACTAAAACGAAGAAGATCAAGCTATCTTAAGCTATTGTATGGCTCAAGCGCTATCAGCTACCTTATCGATTACCACATCTTTGCCATTCTTCTTCTGACGTAATCATTGCTGAAGAGATTTCATCTCCTTAATGTTGGCACGAGAGAGGCAATTTTTAATATGCCAACATAATATATTTTTTTTAATGTTGTAATATTTACAATCTGTCCTCAACTAAGAACAATAGGTAAATTATTTGACAAAAATTGAAAATTTTACCTGTAGAGGGAGATCCAGTGATCACCCTCTTTACATAAATTAAATTAAAACAATTTTAAAATAAGTTTAGTTATCACAGATTATTCGAATCTTCTTGCTAGGTCCACTACTTTGAATCTCTTCAGGCGTCGTACATCATTGTGGTCATCAGTGAGGTTGCTGGCTAACTCGTTTGGATGAGATTCTAGTCTCTTGGAATATTTTTTGTAATATTCCGTTATTACTGTTTTTATTGATGGCACATTGAGGTCTTGCTCTATCACATATTTTGGCACGTACCAAGGGGCATTCAGCATTGTTCCAAGGACTTTGTTCTGGAATCTCTGCAATATTTCTAGGTTAGTTTGACTGGCTGTCCCCCAAAGTTGGATACCATAGGTCCACACTGGTTTTAATATAGTTTTATATATCAGCAGTTTGTTTTCAAGTGATAGTTGAGATTTACGACCGATGATCCAGTACATTTCTCGAAATTTTATTCCTAGTTGTTTTCTTTTTGTAAAAATGTGTTTTTGCCAAGTTAATCTCCTATCAAGATGGATTCCTAGGTACTTGACAGTATCGGTTTGTGGGAGTTGCGTTTCATTTAGTGTTACAGATGGACATGTTTGTCTTCTCATGGTGAAGGTTACATGGATGGATTTACTCTCATTCGCCTTTATCTTCCATTTTTTAAGCCATATTTGTATATTATTAAGGTCTTTCTGAAGGGTTCTAGATGCTGTATTTGGATCATGGTGAGAGGCTAGTACAGCAGTGTCATCAGCAAAAGTTTCACACGTTGTTTTGTTACTTGTAGGTAGGTCAGCAGTGTAGAGCAAGTACAATATCGGTCCCAACATAATATAATAAAATATATTTATCGCCCACCGTCACTAAAGTCATTCATTATTGTACTCATTTGACGCCATTTGCGGCAATGAAATAACACTTTATTGTACTGAAAGAAGAATTTTATTTTACCTGCCGCGATTAATCGAGATTGAATGTAAGTGGTCTATGGCAGTAATCGATTATTTATTTGAGTTAATTTAGAATTTATTTACTTTAATTATTATAAATATTGTACAAAATTTGCGATATTGTTAATGAAATTTATGTCAAAAAGTGAAATTCTGTAGTATTTTATAATTATATTCATATAAAATAAATCAAAACTTTACCGATTTAGTAATTAAGTATTCAATATTGATAACTATCGATTAAAAATCGAAAGCGGCCATCATGCAAAAGTCACTTGTCATCACTGTCATGAAATTTTTATTACGTCAAAAATTTAAAAATTTCTTAAATTTTAAGTTGTAAGTAAGTGTTAAAACCAATATCAAATTGTTGGCTATAAAATTTTGTATGCGTCAGTAAAGATTCTTGTGTATTGTAAGTGATTGTGTTATAAGTATTGTAAGAGTCAGTAAAGACTCTTTATCGAACTCGTCTGTTATTCGCCTCGCTCGCTACGCTCGCTCTGCTCATAATATCAGACTCGTTCGATAAAGAGTAACTTTACTCACTTGGTACATAAACAACTATTTCATCTGTTTCATCGATTATGAGCAAGCATTCGAGAAGTTAAAATGCAACCTAATGATAAAATAACTGCAAGAGTTGGGATTGAATGCCAAGGATAAAAGAGTTATCGCCAATTTGTACTGTACAGTGTGTACGTCTTCAAAATTTCAACAAAACGGAAAAGGATTTCTCAATAAAGAGGGAGCAAGGCAGTGTTGTATATTGTAGAATATATATTCGCTAATGTTGTTTACCGTTTATGCATATAAAAGCATCCGCAGAAGCAGTGGCAGACTCAGACTCCAATAAACGTATTAAAGTCTTCTTCTTCTTTTTATATAAACATTTTTTTGTGTAAACGTTTTTCAATGTATTTTTTTCCTGACATTATCCTGCAACATATTATATAGTCGCTAATGTTGTTTACTGTTTATGCATAAAAAAACATTCGCAGAAGCAGTGGCAGACTCAAACTCCAATAAGCGTATTAAAGTCTTCTTCTTATTTTTATATACTAAAACATTTTTTTGTGTAAACGTTTTTTAATGTACTTTTTTCCTGATCCTGCAACACAATCCTAAAAATTGCAAGTCTCTAGGAGCTGTGTTTAAAAATCGATTTATTTTGTACCAAATGCTTTGATCTATGATCATGCTTTCTTCAATTGTCAATTACGACTTGGACACAAACGTTTCTTATAGGTACTTAAATTATTTATGAGCTCGAAATTCGTACAACTTATTCAAAACGTGGTTCAGGAACATCCATAAACTACATCGTAAAAAAAAAATTATGACTCATTAATACCCTCCGTCTTCGTCGTAAAGCGTCTTTTACAATCGATGCCCACCCTCATGTCAACGTCGCAATGGCAACACATGAACCCCCCCCCCCCCCACTTTCAAGTGATTTTTAAAAATATCTATATTATTTCTGGTAACTCTATAAAACTTTATTAACAAAAATTAGTTAAGATTAATAATTCCCTTAAAAATAATTTAATTTAATAACACAGTATTTAGTGAAGAACATTTATTTAATAATATAGCATACTATAAATTAATAATTTTTAAAAAATTTTTTCTTTTGCCAATTATTCGCTGATGTCATTAATATTACTTCTTTATTTTCTACGGGGAAAGTTACTTCATCATCTGTATTTTAAGATTCCTTAAAAATCGTAAGGAATCTGAAAAATATACAAATTGAAAAATACATAATTTGGCGTTTCTAACTGTTTTCGGCTATTTCTAGCCGTACTTAATATTCAAATAATTAGAAATAAGACATTAAATAAGACAGGTGCTGGTTTTATATGAAAAGTTGAAAAAGGGTAAAAACAAAATTAATCAGTCAATTAATTTGTGTGTATGGTATATGTACGGTACATTTTATGTTGTCTTCTTCTTCTTTCCTAGTACTAGGCTGGGTGGTGGTTCTCTGGCACTTTTGTTTGGTTTAAAAACTATATGACACGGCGTTGACTGTGTTCACTGAAAGCTTATACATATTGGGTCTATTGAATAAAAAAAAGTATTTGCTTATACTTCCTCGTATTTAAGTATAATAATAATTAAATAAAGCATTAAAGAAATGACTTTATTCAATTATTATTAAGTAAATACTTAAATAATTGCAAGTAAAAGCAAACACTTATTTTTATTCAATAGACCCATAGTTCGTCCGCTATAACTTTTCCCATGCGTCACGATTTATTTTCAAACAAATTAAGTCAAAACATAAAGTGAATTTGTTTGAAAATGAATTGTGACGCATGGGAAAAGTTATAGGGGACGAACTATATCTGAAGAATGCGCCTATTTTCATGGCAAGCCAAGCTCTCTCTCAAGTGCGTTGAGCTTGGGGTAGCGCCTTCAGTACCATATTGGTAGTTAATTAAAGCATACACACATGATTAACATAAAATAAAAAATGAATAATGATAAAAACTTATGCTAGTAATTACTAATTAAATATAAATGAAAAAATATGTGGAGGGACGGAACACTAGCCATAGCCATTCTTTGTTCTCTCTAAGAACAGATCTGAGGACATCTCCATCTACAAAAACTTTTACTTAAGAGGATCGGTACGTATTTTCGGCTGCAATGCAATTCAAATAGGGATTCATTTTTTTCGAATCCTGAGAAAACTAATAAGTATTTTTGAAAAATTTAAACGCAGAATGAAAGATCACGTTATTAGCGAGGGCCGAAAGTCCCTGAGAACTTCTATAATGTTTTTTTTAATAAGTTACAGGGGTGAAAACTAAGAGAAAATTTAGTGTGATTTTTAATTTCAAATATATTATTCAAAATAAACTTTTTATTTATTCTAAGGGACTTTCGGCCCTCGGTAATAATTTAGTCTTTCATTCTGCGTTTAAATTTTTCAAAAATATTTATTGGTTTTTTCAGGATTCGAAAAAAATAAACACCATGCCGTGGTAATATTCTCCAAATCTATCTTTGTCTTACAACGCACTCAGCCGAATATAATATTGTCAGCATATATTGTCAGACACTGACAATCAGTGACAAATTTAAATATTTGACATTGCATCGGGAATATGTTGAGTTATTGATTAAATATTATTGAAATATAGTGTATTTGATGAATTGATTTAAGACGTGAACTTAATAAAAAGTTATGTATTGTGTATTATTTGTGGAAGATCCAAGCAGAGAATACATCAGGATAATATATTCTGTGATCCAAGTATTTTGTTGTTAAAGATGTTCAAAATTGTAAGCGGTCCATAACAATATATTATTAAAAAATCACTTTAACACTTTTCCTCTTTTCTCGATTGAGTATTAGTCTTTGTTGTACAAATAAATTATTACAATCACTGAATACATAGTTAGTGAAAAAATTATCACATTTATTAACTGAATTAATAATTTTCAATTATAAAAATAACAGTAATCCAAGAACATTCAAAACCCATCTCTTGAAATTAATAATGACATTTTCAAGTAGAATGACATTATAATTAGTAATGTTTACATATCCATACCAATGTGAATTTTACTACGCGTAATTTTCCGTGTAAAGACAGAAAAAGTAGGGATACACGTAAAATATTTGCGAATTATGTACCCATAGCCTTAAACTTGACTTACATTCCATTTTTATATTTTTTGACATTACAATCAAAATTGCCTATACGGTCAATACGAACTGCAATGCCATAAAATTTTTAAAGCACTAGTGCCTTAAAGTAGCATTTTTAACGCTCGTATGGAGTGCTAAAAATTTAATTTTTAACACGGTTGTAGAAAATAGATATATAAGTACTTTGACAAATGTTTTCATAAGTTTATGTTATAAAATGTATCATTTTCCCGTTATTTCAGCTTGAATACTTAGATTATTTTACTCGCCGAAAGAAAGATATATTCAATTATCTATAACTCACTTTTAGTTAACACTAAAAGGTTTTTCTAACAAAGGGATTATTTCATTTTTTATTATCTTCAGTTTTGGTAATATTAAGTTTTTTGCAAAAACTTATAGTTTTTGAGTTATTGATGAAAAATCGGTTAAAAACATGCATTTTTCTCCTGAAAAATTAAAATCTTTGATCTTCAATAACTTAAAAAGTTTTGATTTATTTTAATAACTTTATATAACAAATTTTGCTTACATTTTGTCCCTCCATCGAATTATGGGGTTATCTTCAATAAAATAATTTTCACCCACGAGAAGGGGTGGCATCCACCCCAGGGTAAAAGCGCAAGTTGGCACCATATCACCTTTGTTCCTTGAGATATCCTCTAACCACTCACCAATTTTCATGCAAATCTATGGAGGGTCAACGAAATCGGAGGTAATAGCTCATATTATCCACCTCCAGTGACTGCACTACTGGTACTGATGATGATAAATATGTAGTAATGAAATGGAATGAATGCTTAATGTACTTCTTAAATATACTGTAAGAGTGACAACCCTTTTCGGGTGACACTCTTGAGGACCTGGCCTAAATCTCGGGGCTGTCTGCAACGGCACCGCCGCCGTTCGAAACCAATAGCTGGTGCTTACTCTCTCTCTTGTTGTCGTTGTTCTTGGTTCGGCTTGTTATTGCTACCTACGTACCCTGTAATCTAGATCCAACTTACAATCCATTCTCGAAATTAAAATATTCGCCTCCAAATTAAAATATATGTGCGTTAATACTAATTGGGGGGCGTTAGCGTGTTTGGCATACTTCGGGAAATTAAATTTTCTACCTACCAATCTTTCCTTTACCTGACCACAATCTTTCAAATAATAGCTTTTTTGTCAAACCCGCTCCAGCATTTTTGGAATGCATAACTGAGACTTTATACACCGATTTTTTTTATTTCAATTTTTTTTTGTTAACGCATCTCAATTACTGGATCATTGACACATTAACAATATGAACCAATAAAATATGGGTACATACATACTAATTTATAATCAAACAATTTGAAAATCCTTAATAATACTGTCGTCAAAAAATAAAATTCATCTTTAAATATTTTAACCTTTCAGTAGTAGCACACGGTCTTGCAGTCCGGGTCAAAGTTAAATTTATTTTTTTTTTTTTGGTGAAGGTGAAAAAGCTAAGAAACTTAGAAGCCCACTACCTTACCATCTACCTTAGGAACATTTTGAGTTAGTGTGACAAATATTACGTTTATATTTAAACAGTTTAAGAGAGAAAAGTTATAGATATGAGTTGATGGAATTGGAATTGATGAGAGAGGTGATGACGGACATTGACGAAGCTGCCTATGACGTTTCCAATACTGAAGAATCGAACCATGAAGAAGGAGATCTGGAAGGAAGTTAATCTGAACGGTATTGGGTAACACACTGGAGAAAACCCTCACTATACACAATTACCAGGTCTTTGAAAGGGATAGGAAAATACAGGGTGATTGATTAGTGGGGTAAAACTCAATAAATGCGCTATAGTAATAAATAGCAATGAATGTTAATAACAAAAATTGTAGCCAACTTTGAGCTTCATATTACAAAATTAGATAGAATGCTACAGGGTGTTCGATAACACAGCGAAAGACCAAACTTACGTTTTTTTAAGTGGAACACCCTATATTTTATTTTATATTCGAAATCCTGCTAACTTCTTCATCACAAAAATATAAAGGTTTGTTTTGTTATACAGGGTATTTACAAAGTAATAACCAATTTCATATGAAGATCGTAACAAGTTCAACTCCCTGTATTAATAAAATAAGCACAATATCAATGGTTTATTAATGGCATATTCATTCTTTTATTTATCGTCAAAATTTTCAAAAATTATTGACATGGCTAATTTTCTTTATATCAAATACAGGGTGAGTCAAAACGCAAGTACATTATTTTCTCAGTAATTTTAAATGGAACACCCTCTATTTTATATCACGATTGAAAAGTACCATTACCGTATTTTAATTTTTGTATAATATTATCTATGTCTTAATTTATTAGTTTTCGAGATATTTTCATTTTTCAAAGAAAATTCTTTTAGGTGTCTAAAATTTTCAACATTTTAAATAAGCCATGACTAAATTGACAATTGACGATTACTGATTATCAACCCGGAAACAAATGTAACAATGTAGCAAATAAAGAAAGAAAAATAATTTATTAGTAATACATTTTACAACAAAAAAAAACCCAACCACAACATGCAACATTTTTGAAACAACTAAAGACCACTTTTGTATGTAAATGTAACAAATAAAGAAAGAAAAATAATTTATTAGTAATAAATTTAAAAAAACACGTACACAAACACAAAATACAACAGTTTGTGAAGACAATTATACACTACTTTTGTATGTAAATGTAACAAATAAAGAACAAAAAATAATTTATCAGTAATACATTTTTCAAAAAAAAAACATGTTTGAAAAAATTTAAAGCTACTTTTAATAAAATATTTTTAATATTTAATTACATAAGTTGTTCAAAATTGCCTCCAACACATTTATGCACGCCTAAAAACGATCATTGAATAAGCTACTTACACTACGAAGCATTTGTCAATTAATACATCAAAATACACTTTGTATTCTATTTTTCATCTCATCCCTTGTTGTTGGTGGTATTTTATAGTCTTCATTATTAAGGTAACCCCAAAAAATCAGTCAGTTTATTAAATTCTGGTGATCTGGATGGCCACGCTACTGGTCCATTGCAAAATGAAAATATCTCGAAAACTAACAAACTTAGACATAGGGTAAACTCTAAAAATTGAAGTACGGTAATGGTACTTTTCAATAGTAATATAAAATACACGGTGTTCTATTTAAAATTACTGAGAACATAATATATTTGCGTTTTGACTCACCCTGTATTTGATTTAAAGAAAATTACCAATATCAATCATTTTTGAAAATTTTGACAATACACAAAAAAATATGGCATTAATGAACCATTGCTGTTGTGCTTATTCTTATTTATACAGGTAGTCGAACTTGTTACGATTTTCATACAAAATTGGTTATAACTTTGTAAATACCCTGTATAACATAACAAACCTTTATATTTTTGTGATGGAGAAGTTAACAGGACTTTGAATATAAAATAAAATATAGGGTGTTCTATTTAAAAAACATAAGTTTGGTCTGCCACTGTGTTATCAAACATCCTGTAACATGCTAACTAATTTTGTAATGCTCAAAAATGGCTACAATTTGTGTTACTAACTTTTATTGCTATCTATTACTACAGCGGATCTATTGAGCTTTACCCCACCAATCAATCACCCTGTATGGGAATACTTTATCGATGATGATATGATTAATTTGACTGTTCAATCTACAAATCAATATATCGAGTCTCATCATCACCATCATTCAATCTTCGCTTATCCACTGCTAAACATAGATATTGTGCCTGTGGCATCCAATTCTTATAACAACGTTTTAGAACATCAGTTCAACGTATTGGTGAACGACCTCTGCTTTGGTAGGCAATATCTCTTGGCGTTCACTCCAGTATCCCCTTTGTTCATCCGCTATCTGTCATTAGAGCCACGTGACCTGCTCAGTTCCATTTCAGTGATGTTATTCTCTCTACTGCATCAACCACTCCTGATAGGATAGCTGGGGGTTCGGGATCTTGTCTCGTAGTGAAACGCCCAAGATAATACGCTCCATTGCCCTTTGAGAAACACTGATCTTTTGCACTGTTCTCCTTGTCATGGTCAACGTTTTCGCTAAGTAAGTCAACACTGGCAAAACACACTGATTAAAGGTTTTTCTTTTAAGACATATTTGTCTTAAAATTTGAATACATGGATCAGTTTGCCGAGTCTGCTTAAGTCAGTCTCCGTCATATATCGAGTTTATTCACCACAATCTTTCCCGAAATCGAAAAGCTACACCTTCCCTTCAAATGAATTGAGATACGAGCTCTAATGGGGCTACTGTACTTGGCCGAAGTTGACCATGCAAACATCTGAATATTGAAGATTTGTCGAAAACCTATGGGTCAAGTATAGGGTTATTTCATCTTACGATGTCTTTTCAGCGATTTAGAGTTTTCCTAAGATGTTTACGTTTTTTCCTCTTTGGTTTACGTCAGTTGAAGAATTGATACAGACAATTAACACCTTGACTGTGATAAGAACGATCAGAAAGAACAAACCTGAAACACCAATAGAAGTTACCAAACCTACAGTACGACCAGCTAATAGTAGTATTTATTATTTAGACCACTAATGAAAAGGCAGCATGTTTATTCAAAACCCATATTCAATACATACCGGTCTCTTCGAGCGGCGCAACTATACATCATTGTGTACCCTCAGTAATATAGAGGCACAATTCAAAAAAGTAAATTTTTCTCAAATCGCGTTTAAAGTTTCTGGTTTCCAAAATTACAGCTATTTATTCAAATAACATGCTTCTTATTTAAGTTATAAATGTGAAATTTGGCAAATTTCTTATTTGATAATTGCACTATAAATAGCGATGAGAAAAAAAATTAATATAAATAAATTCCATTAATTACATGTAATTGAAAAAAATACTTTTAAGTTAGTCCCATATAGTACAAAAAAGCATAACAGAAATAAGGAACTGTTTCAGTTTGATCCCTTATATTTATATTATTAATGCCTTGTCACTGTTTATACAAAATAACGATCTATTATGAATTAGACCCATTTATTTATTATATTTTGCATAATATACCGGCTCAACTAAAAACTATTCTATATAATACAAAATGTTAAAACACCCTTAAAACAACCAGGATTTTTGTCATAGAATATGTTACTGATAGCTCCCTTGTAGCGGTAAAACCAGGGGTGGCCGGGGAGAGTAAGAGAGAGGCATAAATATATATTTACCGAACCATTCATGTTTTTTTCTCCCTCTGTCAACGCTAACCAGTAGAGAATTTCATTTTGTGCCCATTTCAAAATCACAGTTATCACAAATTTTGAGTTGAGCCCTTATATAACTGAGGGAGCGATGTACTGAAAATCTACACAACTACTGGAGGATTAAAAATGCTAAATGGTATTTAATTTTTATTATTAAGAGTATTTAATTAAAAAAATATTTATTGGTGATCAGAAATACCAATCTTCTTCTTAAAGTGCCGTGCATTTATGCGTAGCCGTCCACCGTACATTGGTGAGATGTTAAATATTCAGGATTAAATAATTCTGTTTTTAGCAGCATTTCGAAGCATTTCATAGCTGTGGCTTCCTGTCCATTGGCGAATATTACGCAGCCATTTATTTTTACATCCCAGACACCTCTTCCCTCTTACCCTCCATCCCTTCGAGTATTAGTCGCTGAAAAGTGAATCGTTCTCCTCGTATAATATATGACTTAAGTAGGCAGTCTTCTTACTTTTAATAACATAATTCAAAAGCTCCCTATCATGTAAGCCCGCTTTTTTAGTACTCCCACATTTCTGACTGTGTCCGTCCATGATATTCTTAACATTCGACGCAGGCACCACATTTCAAACACTTCAAGTTTGTTAATGGAACTTGCTTTTAATGTCCATGCTTCCATTTCGTACAAGAGCACAGGCCAAACGTAACACTTTAGCATCTTGTATCGGAGGTTGAAATCCAACTTGCGATCAGTCAGAAATTTACGAAGCCCCAAAAAAGCATATCTGGCTTGTTCTACTCTGCTCTTTATTTCATTCCCAGGGTCCCAATCATCGTTTAGCAGATAGCCCAAGTATTTAATTTACCTGACTTGTTCGATTTCTTCTCCAAAAATTTCTCCGAAGATGAACTTATGATCATTGTTTTTGTCTTCTTGATATTTATTTGCAAACCCCAGAAATACCAATATGATACCCAAAATCACTGTATACATAAATATAAATTATACACAAATACAGACATGACGTAGATTAGGTTTTGCTAGGTAGCGTAATATAAGTAAGAATATTTTAAATGACACCAATTTTTTTAATTTTCTCCAATAAAAAGCCTTACATTCCCATTTTCTCCTTTGCTATGCATGGCGGAAACGATGTTTATAATTGACGAAACGCACACGGAGAAAAAAGTTGTCAAGATTAATAGTTGAAATTGAAAGAACACTAATTATTGGAACGTGTTCCCCAACAGGAAACGTTCACCAGTAATTGCACCATCAGAAAAACCAACTCTATGCCTCGAATCCATTTAAAACGAGAATTTGTCCTCGTTATAATTATCGAAGAACGTTTTTGAAAAAACGTCCAATTATGAGGAATATTAGGATTTTTTACCATTACAGTTAGAAACAAATATTAAAAAGATTCTTCTGAATCGATAGCTGCCACGTCACGTAAAGAAATATAATAATGCTCAAAAAATGTAGTTCCGATGTCAAGATCTAAGAAAATATAACGTTCATTATTCACGAGTTTTTATATTGTGTAACAGCCGTAACGAAACTATTAACAGCAATAATGAACAAAATTATAAAAAAAAAACATAAACATAAAATCCTTTATAAAAGGTATATTTGTTAAAATCCCTATACAGGGCTACATCAAAGACATAACTAGTTTTCGATTGGTTGACCGATCATCACCAGTGCAATCTTAGAATCTACATGCTAACCACCAAAGTAAAAATATTTGGATAAAAACCCTTTACAATTGATCCGTCATAGGAACATATGAAGAAGATGTGATTTATAACATGCATGCATAAAATATCCAATAAAAAAACGCCACGTGGCACTTGGAGGAGTGCCGCCAGTGTGAATAGTTTATTCGATATTGAGATAATTAAATAATATATTTAAATAAAATAAAGCGAAAGTTTTATTGTATTTAATTTATTATTAGATATTTCATTTCTTTGTATGTCAAAAATTGTAGTCACTCGAGCGTTATGGGAACCTATTGGGTTGTGATTATCCTAAAACCAAAAAAAGTTAAGTAAAATTTTCCATTTTAATGGAGACTTTCCATTTTTAATTTGATTTTCTATTTCCAACGCCATTCGTTTATTTTCGGGTTTCGGATTATAGCGCCATCTATCTGTAATTCGAAAAAATGTCTCGAATAAAAGTTGCTTATTTTTGCGTAACGAATCCAAATCTGCAATAAAAATTTGAAGGTCCCATTTAAGATTTTAAAGTAACCCTCCACCCAACCTCCATAGGGTTTCGTGTTTGGTACCCTTCGATAGATTTTTCAAAAATATTGAAGACACATTTTTTAGTTTTTCGATCTGACGTTCATTTCGCGAAATATTAGCGTTTTTGTGAAACTTTTTGACTCACCTATTTCCTTACGCCCCGCTCAAATCGTCAGATTTTTGAAATATACACTCTTTTGCATGTACTTAACTTACCTACCTTATCTTAATCTGACAATTTCGAGTATTTTTAAGGATAGATTTTTTTTCGGCCCCCTTAACGAACTTCCCTGTGTTAAGAGCCAATATATGCTAGAGGTACATCTGCGGGGTACCAGGTTTCTCCCCATATGATAATCTGACGCGCTCGAGTAACTGCAAAAATCCCCGCTTGGGCTCCCCTACCATAACAAATATGTGCCTGACTTTTTCTAAATTTTCTCCATAAATCTTTTAAGGATCCTATATCTTAATATAGATTAATATACATTTTTCCCACATTAACAGTACCACCAGCATATAGAGGGCTGTTTTATTGTCTGTTTATGACTGCCACCACCTTAAACCACCATGAGCTGTCTAAGACAATAAACTGTGACGGCATAATAGAATAATGAGTGTAACAAAATTCCTCAAATGCCTTATAAAAAGCAATTATTACCTTGATGTAATATCATTGTGACGAGTCATTACCTGACAAGCTGCAAATGTTTGGCCAACTTAACGACCGTCATTAAATTGCGTAATAAGTCGTAATAAAATAGCAGGAGGAAAGTTATGAGTATTCCGGAATTGGTACAATTTACACATACTGGTTTGCATTATAGTGGTATAATTATAACTATCTGGGCAGATGTGTCTCCGCGCCGGCGAAACAACCACGCTTTTTATTCGCCTTATTTTATATGACAAGCAACTAATTTTCTGGTTTTTAAAACAACTTGTTCTGATTTTTATCACGAAGAAAGGAAATCGTTCTAACAGCAGGTGGAGCCGCAGCACCTAATTGTAATAACTTGACAATTTATTGACATCGACAGGAGGACAAAATGTTGCAGATACCGTTTTTAAAAATTAGTTTGTAGTATGTATGTCAGTAGTGTATCAATTCTTTTTTTTTTACTTATTTCTGTAAGCTGATCTTGCTGTACGAACTAAAAAATGTCTTTCAGTTGTTTTTTCAACACCTTCTTCTGTTGTTTTCCCGTCCTGTTCTGTAAAAAAATTAAAAGTTATTTAAGCCTATAGCTTGCTTTATTTTTTCAACTACTGTTCTACATTTCTCATATTATTTCTCTTTCTTTCTTTCCCAACTTCTTCGATGTCATTCTAATTTGATCCAATGGCGGATCCAGCAACCTTGCAAGGAGGGGGCAATGAAATAAAAATTTTCTCTTCACTCGCCTACGCAGGTGTCTTTTTCGGTATGGGCTGTTACTTTATTTTTCTTCATGTACCATGTCCTTTCAGAACGTTGGTTACTATCATAGCTATCTTAATTTTATTCACTTAATTTTAATCAACCACGAAGTGCTTTTTCGTCCTGGACTGCGTTTGCCTTCTATTTTCACTTGCATAATATTTTGTAGCAACCTATATTTTAAACTTCTCATTACATGTCCAAATTACTCCACTTTTCTCTTCTTGATGCCTTCTATAATCTCAGTAGTCTTGCTGAGACGTTCTGGTATTGTGGAGTTTCGAATCTTCTTCACCCAAGATACTTTTAAAATTCTTCTATAGAACCACATTTCGAAAGCCTTAAGGCGACTTAGGTAAGTAGATCGATTTTATTCACAGTCCAAGACTCGACACCATACAGTAAGACCGAGAACCCGTACTTTGGAGAAGGAATTCTGTTTTATGTTTCATTCCGTTATTCAGTTATCAACAGGACACAAAACTTACTATATATTTATTTTCAATCGTAATTATCTCTTTCTTAAAAAAAAAAGGCGACACCAGGCGAAGTCTCAAGGAGGGGGCAATTCTCCGCAAAGTATTTTGATATTCTTATTTCTTCGCTGGAGTTTTGAACACGATTTTCTATCGTAGCCTTGTTACATTCGAAGATAGTGATTTAAGTCATAACTTGCTCCACACGATTCATTGACATTACGTTACTCGTTCTGTGTTAAGAAAATGGTAGATTTCATTGGTCCTAGTGGAGGATCTACGGGGAGGAAAGATGGGGATATTTCCCCCCTAGCAAGGACCAAAATTAAAGAAAAAAATTGTTAAAACATAAAAATATATTAGCTGACATAAAACTTAAACCACAGAAACAAATTCAACCCAATAAATACGCTATTTAGGAAAATTAAGGAAACTTAATGCATATAAGTTATTACTTATGTATTTTATGTAGTTTATCTTTATCTTTTTTATGTATTCTGGTCGGAGTTTCATTGGAAGTTCCCCCTAAGGCAAATTTACCCTCCCAAGGCAAATGTCTAGATCCGCCACTGGTTGGTTCATGGTATTTTTCTCTATTAGAGTTAGCAACGACATAATTATTTGCTCTTGCAAATAACTGTTCTACACCATTTTGTTTTGTCTAGTTTTGCAAATTCTTCTTCTTCTTCTTTGCTCCTCTGTCGTCCAGATGTGGAGGCCTCTCCACACTTCTTCCATCGATCTCTATCTTGAGCAAGATACTTTCCAATTTGTACTAACCATCCTTTTGATGTTATCTACTTATCTCAACTGTGTCTTTCTTCTTGGTCGTCTACCTTTTAAGATTTCCAACATTGTATTGTGGCGTTTCAACGTTGGTCGCTTTTTCTAGTAGGGTGACGTAAAAGCTACATCTGGGTTTGCCATTTTTTATTGTGATATCCAAGACTTTTTTTCTGATCTTACCCAGCCGTTTCTCTTTCTATCTGACACTCGAGTAGCTAGTCTTGCCATGTACATCTAGCATTGTCCTTTTTTTACCATTTGTGGCTTATGTGGTCAGATTTTCCTTGATTAGGTTCCAGGATTTACATCCAGATCTCTTGATGGAAGGTTAAATATTTTGGCGTTAAACTCTCCCATTATTTGTATTTTAGATTGTTTGTTATCGTCTGTAGCTTTGTTAAGATCTTTGTTAAAAGTATTTCTTTCATCATCAGTCACTTTTTCAGTTGGAGCCTAAACCTGCACAACCCTTACTTTGGTTTGTGATTTCCTTTTATTGTTGATTGAGAAACTTACTCTACCGTATATTCTTTAATGAATTTATTTCCTTCCCATTGTCCACACACCCTTATCTTCTTCTTATATTTTCTGATAGTCCCCTTATGATAAGAAACGAATTTGAACATCAGGGAAACAGTGAGAAAATAGAAGTGATTGCTAAAAAAAAAGTTCTGAAAGGTATGAAAAATGGGAAAGTAACAGGATCTCAAAGCAAAATGGAACTGGCAAAATATGGTCCAGCTCCAGATCAACTAGTCGCATATATTTTTTAAGAAAAATGTCGTATGAATAAAGAGAGCATCCCAAAAGATTGGCAGATATTCATCAGTTCAACGTATTAAAAAGGATGCAAAAGAACTTACAGAACTTTTAAAGGTATTATCGTAACCAGTTTTATAGTGAGGGTGTAGTAGAGAGTATTGAAAAATATTTCTCAGACGTCGTAGAGCAAAGCGGTTTTGTTTTTGCACTGGTGGAACTTGTTCGGAATATACATCACTACAACAACTGGTAGATAAAATAGTGGATAAATATAAAGACGAAAGTTATTTTTATCGATATGAAGAAAGCGTACGATAGTGTGCTAATTAAGAAGTTATTTGAGGTTCTTAAGGGCTCTAGTTCAAACAAGTTATATGAAAAGCCCTGAAGATGCAACAATTTGTCACAGCCATCTATAACATCCGAAGATTTAAAACAAGGATGCTGCCTTAACAATCTACACCCAAAGTGCTCTGGATGTATGGGAAAAAGTACTCGAAAATGCGAATTTAATTCTAAGAAGACTGCCTGTATACATACCTTACTGTTTGCAGATGTAGCAGGGTAGTAATCATGTAGTAATAGCGACTGATACAGATTATATAGCATTCATGACCAAGAATCTAATCGAAGAGTATACCAAATGAAGATTCTTCTGATTCATTGTCCTCTTTTAAGCAATTCTGCTTGTTAATTGGAGGATTGATACCTCTATGGAACGAACTGTACGTTACATTGTCTTCTAATGTCTTGACTACTCTTTCGATCTCCCAGATTATAAGACACCTGATATAAGGATGTCAAAAACAAAGCGTTTATCGGAGCATAGTGGAACCCATCACAATATAATATGACGCAGAATGTTCGTAAATAACACAAATGAATAAGGATAGATCTAAAGCGCTAGAAATTTATTTTTTTTTTAAGTTCTTGCAGAATTTCTCGATTGGGCCCTATACAAAACGAAAAAATTGTAGAATATTTAAAAGAAAAAATACAATTAATGCGAAAATAGTGTTTTAGCAATTCATTTTCGAAAGGGATTCGTACCTAGTAAAGGTGAGTTTGCCCATTATTTTGTGAAATTTTCAGATTGCTTATTTTTAATGACGCCTTTATAATAATTTAACATCCATATTATAATTTCCTTGTTGATTGCTGTAAGTTTCTTAAGACATTGTTTGTCCTAAGTCAGTTCTGACTAATTAGTAAAAAGCTTAAGAGTTTTTTAGCTTGACGGTCAAAAGTTGTCACATTGCTCTTACCCTATCTTAATCGATCATTACTCTCGCTATTGACTACTCGAACATTGTTATGGTCTTCGCATTTATTCGCACTTTTTTCCTTTTTGAGTAGCGTAAGTATCATTTTTTACTGCCACCATGTAGCTTCTTAAATATTGTTATATTACAGAGATACCGAAGCCAATTAAAAGCAGAATAGTAGCAGCGTTTTTCCACCACTACTCTAAAAAAATCATATCCCGTTTAGGTATCAGTAGCATGAATGAATGTAAAAGAAAAAGAAGTAAAAAACCAATCGTATACCGGCCGTTTCGATAGAACTCTTTTGTTTTATCGGCCGAACAAAGATTCATTATTTTTTAAAGGTATCAATTTATCTTATATCGATGGTATAAGATGTATTCTAGATGGGCTATAAATATCAAACGGTAGCATTCCTCAGCGATCGGCTGGGCTGTTCTTGCATGTCGCACGTCAACTGGTCATAACGAATGAGGACCTGATTCCGATTCTGAGACTGAAACATAAACAGGCCCGATCCGATCACAGGTAAATTAGTAGTTCCTTGAAAATTTTTCTTAATATCATCGACATATTTATTTTGGTATTTTTATGTTCGCGGTGAGAGGTTGTGAGTTTGGAAGTATTTAGGGGGCTACTTTTTAAATCAACTACTTATAGCAGATTTTTCCGAGGACACAATATCTTGTTCTAAAATATCAAATTTGCAAACTGATAAAAATAAGAATTCGTAGAAAAATTTATTCAATATTACCGTTATTGTTAACTTTGGAACCGTCGAAAACGTTTGATATAGTGGTGAAATACATAAATGGGTCTTTGCTATATCGTTCCATTCAGACCTCTCTTGTGCCTTTTTCTTTTCTTGGCTTTCGTTGATAGTTTTTAGCCTTTCCACGTCATCGAATCATCTCGCGTTCTGTATCTTCCTTTCTTTCGTCTTCCTGTCGGCTCCCATTGGAACTAGCAACATTGTCTTTGTTTTTTTTGTATCTTCTTGTCTCCGGACATATCCCAGCAATTACAGCCTCTGACTTTGCACAAATCATACAATATCGTGCTCTTCATTCAATTCATATCAAAGTTCCTTCTGATTTTTTAAATGCCATTCTCCTATTGCTCGGCACCATATATTTTTCACATTATTTTTCTCTCGAATTTTTTAAGTTGCTCTTCATAGTTTTCTATTATTATTCAGGTCTCACACCCACAGATGACTAAATTAATGTTCTGAAAATAGTAATTTTGGTTCGTTTATTAGGTGCATTAATTTCGCTGCTTACGGAACTCTTGTGGTTTGATTGAATGGCTTTGGCTTAGCCAATTAACCAGACTATTTGTTTTTTGTATGGTATTACAATAACAATTAATTTAATCATCTAAGCCTACTTATAATCTAATTTTACAGTGTGTTATAGTATTCATGGATACATTTTTCAATTTTGTGTGATATGTTTACAATTAATTTTAATTTTATTACCTAAGCCTAATGGTAGAGTTGTCTATTGCGATAATATTATGTTCATTGTTAGGTATCCTCCTGATAGGATACTTTTTAAATCAACTAACCTAACCTATAGCAGATTTTTCCGAGAACGTATTTTATTCTAAAAATATCAACATTTCGTTTGCCTAATGTGAAAAATGCATAAATCCTAAATAACTGATTTTACAGGAGAGACAAAAAACTAACTTTAGCTAATTGAACATAATGTGAAAATTGCACAAGTCCCTAAATAATTTAAATTCATGTTTTTAGTAATCAATTTGTTGTCATTTTAATCTGTACCCTGTAGGTACTCACCCGTTTACAATAATCATACTTTTTGAAGTTATACTGCTTTAGGCGCGATTGAGGGTGATTATTTATTAATAATCTGCGCGCATGCGCACACCGACAGTATGGTAATAGTCGTTATACGGGCTCTGATTGGGTGTTGAAATGATCTGTCATTAATAATTGATCAATATGGAGGTAAACAAATGTATAATATATTAGTTTTATTGTTGTGAGTTGTGAGGACAGAAACAAAAAAGTTTATAATTGTAGTGACTTTTTAAATAGTTTTTAAAAGCAACAGGTACGTAATAATAATCGTAAATGTTTCAGTATCGCAATAAAAAATTACATAACCTATTTGGAAAATGTAAAATAAACCTACCTAGTATGTATGTAAAATAAACCTACCTACCTAACCAACAAAATTTCTAAAAATATTCAGCTAATATTGTTTTTTTGCTCTGTTTTGTTGTGTTGTAATATTTGAATTCCATAGACATCAAACTAATGCGGTTAAATTCGGAAGTGTCAAGTTGTTCAGTTGCTCTATCTTCCAGTATTATGCATATGTCCTAGCAGCCGATATCCAAAGGTGCTGAAAGTTTAACACAATGCACGTGGGTTCAATCCCCAATGCAAACTTTTATTTTTTTATTTTTTTTATACATTTTATGATTGTAAGTATGTTATTATATAATTTTTTAAAGAAAATACGTATTTAATTAAAATTTTTCCAACAATAAAATTATTGTCCAGAAATCAATTGTGGCATTTTTCAATGTGTTTGTGTGTGTTTTATTCTGTTATAAGTATAACTTCTTACGTGCGTACAAAGTACACACACACATTCTTTTATTGTATAAACCTCAGAAAAGCACATATTATACGTTTGAATGGTTTGGCCAGTAACAAAAGCGGACATGACAGCTTCTGACGTTGCACAAATCATACAATATCGTGCCCTTCTCTCAATTCATTCATATCAAACTTTCTTCTGATTTTTCAAGTGCAATTCTCCTCTTGTACGCCACCATATATTATTCACATTATTTTTCTCTCGAATTGATTAAGTTGCTCTTCATATTTTTCTGTTATTATCCAGGTCTCACATCCGCAGGTTACTTACTTACTTATCCTCTTCGTTTCCACTGGAACATAGGGCATCTACTGTCATTCTCCATTTTTGCCGATCTTGTGCTTTTTCTCTAACTTCTTTCCAGGTTAGGCCGACGTTTTCTGCTTCTTTAATAATTGTTTTCTTCCATGTATTTATCGGCCTCCCCTGTTTCCGTTTTCCTGGTTTTCCCTGTTTTCCGCAAGTTACTACGGGTCTAGAGATTCCAATTGCTGGATCCAGCATCCAGCAATCCAACTCGATCCAGCATCCAGCAATACAGCTGGATCCAGCGCTTTTATTTACATGCTAGATTTAGCAAAGCGTGCTGAATCCAGCAGCGCGGATCCGCAAACGTGGTAAATTCGAAATAAGTTACTACTTAATGTCATCGTTAGCCTCTTTATTCAAAGCCGTGAGTCAGCAACTCCCAGTAGATCCCAGTAGCTCAGTATGCTGAAAAGCTTCAACAGCCTAAAAGTTCGCATCGATAAATCGTTGATAGACATTGATTCTGCGAAAATACAAACTCTGTACTGACGAGTGGTTAATAATCAATAAGTTGATAGCCACTTTGTAACCGGTAAAATTGACTGTAGATGCTCTTTGCAGAAGAGAGTCCACTTTGATAACTGCTGACACAACCATGAAATTTGTCTTAGACAAACTAGCTAGATAGCCAGAAGTCTAGCCTTAGTGCCGATCCATCGGAAGCATTACGCAACAGAATTACGGAACGGTGCCTCTTTGAAATTTACATTAGTGTAAGTCGTAAGTACTTATGAAGAGTATATAACGAAGAACTATACAATCCTGGTATTTCCCCATGCCAAAAAAGAATGCAATGTGGCAAGAGATGAAAAATTTATTGGGTCGTATAAATACACAAGTGATTGTGGAACCAGTGCAAGAGGAGATAATAAAAGGAGATGGGCCAGCTAATTCGGAGTGAATTTTAGTTTGGAACAAGAACTTGGGCACCTTGAACCAAGTTTTATAACCAGAATATTTTGGAAAAGGAAATGACTATTTATGAGACAGAAGAAATGAAACGCGATCATTTGTCCATGGTCTATGACTATTTGCTGACCTTAAAACCGACCAGCATAGAGGCCGAAAGGACTTTCTCCGCAAACGGCTTTATGTGCAGTTCTGTGCGAAGTAGGCTAGACGATAGATAAAATATGTTTTTTAAGGTCTCGTTTAAAAAAAATAATTTCTATTATAAAAACTGTTTTTATTTTGATTCCACATTTTGCTGGATTTGCGCTGGATCCAGCTGGATTAAAAATGCTGCTGCAATTGTACGGGTCTATTTAATGTTCTGAAAATATTAATTTTGATTCTTTTATTAGGTGCATTTAATTCGCTACTTACGGAATTCTTGTGATTGATTTCTGTGGCCAAATATGTAAATGTATATGTACACGTTCGATGGTATAGTTGTCTATTGCGATAATATTATGTCCATTGTCAGGTATCCTCTTGATTGGAATGTACTTTGTTTTTGTTTCTCTGCCATGTACTTATTTTAAGCTCCCTTTTCATGCTTCTAGATTAGTTTCCTTGAAAATTTCTATTAGTCCTTGCTTGCTCCTGCTAATGATGGCTACATCATCTGAATATGCAGTAATTTTTAACTATTTGGTTATCTATGAGTTTAAATATCTAGGAATCGCACTAACTAGCTATGGAAAGCTCGAAACAGAGGTGGAAGATTGACTGAAAAGAGCAAACAGAGCCGCAGGTTGCCTGAATGACACAATATATGGAGAAATAAAAATATCGGAAAATAAATTAAAGGCAGAATTTACAAAATAATCTGCAAATGATGACATACGCGGCAGAAACACGACCTGACACAGAAAGGACAAAAAGGTTTCTCGAAACAGCGGAGATAAAAACACTTCGAAAAATCGATGGTAAGACACTATGGGACAGAGCTAGAAGTACAGATATACGACAGAGATGCAAGGTGGAGAACATTAATAACTGGATAAGAAACAGAAGAGTAGAATCAAATGAACACATAACATGAATGACAACAAATAGAGTACTAACGACGATGAGAGACGGTTCCAAAGTAGGAAGACGATCAGAGGGAAGTTCACGAAGACGATGGAACGACAAATTACTGGAGGCACATTGAAGAAACAGAGTCATGACTAAATAAAAGAAGAAAAAAAAGAAGAAGAAAAGGAAGAAGAAGAAGAAGAACAAGGAGAAGAAGAAGAGGTTATCAATTACCCTGTTTGTCTGATGACCGCGCCAAACGGCTTTTGGCCGCTTTTTGCAGTCAGTCGTTTCAATGACTAATTTCAATGATTATACAGGGTGTTTCATTGGGAAACGGAAATACTTTAATGGTGAATAGAGGTCACCGAGCCGGTTCTAGATATAGTACATATTTTGCCCTACCGACTTTTATACCGAGTTACAGGATGTTTTATCGATTTTGTCCATTTCTTTCCTAAACCATAACTTTAGAACCACCCTGTATATTTTTTTGATATTTGGTACACATATGTCTCATTCAAAACCCAAACGACCAACATACTAACCATAAGAAAAATCCAGGTCCGGATTAACAAAAAATTATTAAGTAATTGTGACCTTAAAACAACACCCTGTATATTGAAATTTTGAAAATCTGTTTACATATTTAAAAAGAGAACAAAAAAGTAAGTTTAATGGTTCACTTCAATTTTTCGGCCAGACAATTTTATGACTTTCATTTTGAAATTATATTGAATTTTTTAAGAACTTTGACATTAAAAAGCAGATATTATTAACTTTTAGTTATAAATTATTAAAGTTAATGAATAAATACTCTTTTTAAAAATATTCAATACTTATTTACCACATTGGAACGACCCAATTACTAATGACAAGAGAAATCCAGGTCCGGATTAAGAAAAAAATATAAAGTAATTTTGACCTTGAAACAACACCCCGTATATTGAAATTTTGAATATTTGTTTGTGTATTTTAAAAGAGCAAAAAAACTGCGTTAAAAGGTGCATGTCAAACTTTTGCGCAGATAATTTAATTACGCCAATTTTGAAATCATATTGATTAATTCTGTCAAGGTCACAAGAAGCTGCCAGAAAAATTAAGAACAATCCCAATGTAATTAGAAAATCAATTCGAAATCTTTTAAAACGAGCAAGGAAATGCATCGAACAAAATGGGGGACATTTTGAGCAACTGTTATAGTTCAAATATTTTTAATTTATGTTAAATTGTTGAATTGTAACGAATTTTTGTTTTATTAGATATAGCAGTTTTTTTAATTCTTTACTAAATCATCAAAATATCCCAATTCTCGCAATTCTAATTTTTAATGATGTGCATATAACTACAAATCCAGAGAATATATGAAGCCAGCGTAGTAAATAAGTATTAAGCATATTTAAAATAAGTATTGATTCATTAACATTAAATTATTATTAAAAGTTAACAATACCTGGTTTTTAATCTCAGAGTTCTTTAAAATTCCAATATAATTTCAAATTGATGTAATTAAATCAACGGCGAAAAAATTGAAATAAGCCTTTAATCACAGTTTTTCATGCTCTTTTAAAATGCGCATACAAATTTTTAAAATTTCAATATACAGGGTGTTGGTTCAAGGTCACAATTACTTTGTATTTTTTTCTTAATCCGGATCTGGATTTTTCTTGTCATTAGTAATTGGGTCGTTCCAATGTGGTAAATAAGTGTTGATTATTTTTAAAATGAGTATTTATTCATTAAATTTAATAATTTATAACTAAAAGTTCATAATATCTACTTTTTAATGTCACTTTTAATGTACTTGTAATCTACTGTTTAATGTTGTAAGTTCTTAAAAAATTCAATATAATTTCAAAATTAAAGTCATAAAATTGTCTGGCCGAAAAATTGAAGCGAACCATTAAACTTACTTTTTTGAGCTCTTTTCAAATATGCAAACAGATTTTCAAAATCTCAATATACAGGGTGTTGTTTTAAGGTCATAAATACTTTATAATTTTTTGTTAATCCGGACCTGGATTTTTCTTAAGGTTAGTATGTCGGTCGTTTGGGTTTTGAATGAGACATATGTGTACCAATTATCAAAAAAATATACAGGGTGGTTCTAAAGTTATGGCTTAGGAAAGAAATGGGCAAAATCGGTAAAACACCCTGTAACTGGGTTATAAAAGTCGGTAGGACAAAATATGTACTATATAGAACCGGCTCGGTGACCTCTATTCACCATTAAAGTATTTCCGTTTCCCAATGAAACACCCTGTATAGGCCTGGAACCCGCGTTCAAAAAAGTTGAATAACAGCAAGCTGAAAATTTGTTAATAGCTTAGCGGTGTCTAGTCGGACAAACATTGATGTACGGGAACACTGGAACAGGGGAACTTTTAATTGTGGAACAGGTTAAAAATTTTTAACATCAGACTACGAAAACGTCCCATGTATTTTGTCAGACAGAACTTCCAATTGATTTGTTACCCTTTTATTAAACTCTCGTGCAAAAATCAGACTGCTATTTATCACTTGTCATAATTCCTGTCATTTGACATGTTCTAGGTACGTGTCGGACTTATTAAAATCCCCAGTTGGTGATAAATACCAGTCTGATTTTTGCATGAGAGTTTAATGAAAGGGTAACAAATCAATTGAAAGTTCTGCCTAACAAAATACATGGGACGTTTTCGTAGTCTGGCGTTCCAAATTTTTAACCTGTTCCACAATTAAAACTTTCCCTGTTCCAGTGTTCCCATACATCAAAGTTTGTCCAACGAGAGACCGTTAAGCTATTAACAAATTTTCAGCTTGGTATTAATCAACTTTTTTGGTACGCGGGATCCAGGCCTAATAGCAAGATATAAAACTAAATCATATTATAAACAACATTAATTGACATCTTTCATTTTTAAATTTTTAAAACTTCGTTAAGAAAGATGTCCTTAAAATGCAGACTTACTTGGAAACCACGACAGAATTATTTTTTTATTAGAATTAACAAATGTTACCAATAAGTAATTACAGGTAAGAAAGCCAACTTATCACATGAAAAAGTGGACAAAACTTTCTCAAATAGGACAAGAATGTTACTATGTTCTATTTTAAAACTTTTTGTCGTAGGGTGCTATGAATGGTAAACAAAACAAAAATTAGAAGGTTCAATAAAAACAAGATTGCTATTGATCCGACAAGAAGACTACACTTGTAGAAAAATAAAAGAAGACTTTAAAATGTACTTCTAAAGTTGACATCGCAAAGTAAATTGACGATAAAATAAAAAATAAAAATAATTCAAATATTTTGACTTGCAATTGTGCTCAACTTTGATTTTAGTTATTACTTTGATAATTTAGTTTCAATCTAGTTCCATTCATATTCATAGAATAACCCAGTTTTGAAATCAAAATGGTTTTAACCACCATGGTACCTACATAGGTGTCATATGTGTCGCATATCTACCTATATTTTCTTAATACTTAAATTGAGTGCCATCTGAACTCGGGAAGTTGAGACTCAAAGGTGACAAAAGATACAAAGGTAGACGTTATACAATGGTTCCACGGTAAAAGATCATAGGGGAGAAATAGGTCAAATTGACTATGGGGCAAGCTACTGGTTTGATACAATTTCTAAAGAGTGAGCCACTAGAACAGATATTAAATTATATTTATGATCGCAAATATTTTAAGAAGATCAAACATCATTACTTTAAAGTAAATCTACTTATCTTTTATTAATTTCATGAAAAATCTCACGGAAAAAAATCAACACCGAATAAAAATATATGTAATAGATAAAATAAGAAAAACGAGAAATGGGTAAATTTCTTCTCCCATTTGTCCATTTCTTGCTACACTGATAAATTAATTTTGAAACTGATAAATTATAGTAGATTTCTAGTATTAAGCAAGTAACTTACAATAATGTCTATTTGTTTTCAAAAACAGCATTTTTCTCCATTTTCTAACTTTTGAAGGGCAGTCTTAAGTTTTTTACTTGAATTATCATTAAAATTAAATATATTATAAGTTAATAGAGAATCTCGTAATCAACAAAAAAATTGCTCCTTATTGTATACCTATATAACAATAACTCACAAAAACGATATGAAAAATTAATATAAATAAAGAAAACAAAACATATTTTGAACATATAGTAACAGTGTATGTTAAAATGTGTATAAAAACATTTTTGGATGCTAATATAGCCGAAAGGGACAAATCTGGCAATGATTAGATCCTCTGATTTAAAATAGCAGTGGCGTCGCGAATAAATTGAAAGGCATATAAATTTGATATAAAAATTGCGATAGTTATAATGAAAAACAAATAAACAAAAGCAAAGGAATTTTTTTTTTTTATTAAGAAAAAGTCGCATCCACCTAATGGTTATTAGCGACGGAACAATACATAGGTTAAACAAAAATGTGGTACAATATAAGTATAGTACAATGGTAAGGTTACATGCATTATCTACAAAAACTGGTTATATTTTATTGAATACACCAACTGTTTTTAAAAAGTCAATTAAATTTTTGGTTCTTTATTATTGGCACCCAGAACAGACATATTTGATACGATATTAAAATTAATACGTTCTTGTGTATATTTTTGGCATTCAATGTTTGACAGTTACTTGTGTGTTACACGATTCACAAATAGGTGGTTCAGATCTTGAGAACAAATATGAGTAAGTAAGCCTGGTATGGCCTAGTCGTAGGCGGTTGAAAACTGCTTGCTCATAACAACTTTCATAAACTGTTTTGACTCTTTTTACTGTGTCTTTAATTGGTCTAAGTTTTAAATTTGAGTTTTGCCATTCATCGAGCCAGTCATTTAACACATATTGTTTTAACAACACTTTCAAGTCATTAGGGGCATATTGTAATACCGTTTCTGAATCCGCACCAGTCACTGCACTACGCGCACTTGAGTCTGCATCTTCATTTCCAAGGAGTCCAAATGAAGTTGACTATTCTACCATTTTGTTGAGATAAGTGAAACTCCGACGACTGCGGAAAAGTCGAAATAAGTGGTACTAAAATTGCAACTCCCTCACTTGCGCGAGCTGTGTTAGTTCGGTCTTGACGAAAGCATGTAAAATGTATTTGCGAATATGGGTTAGAAGATACAGGATTAGTTTCCAGTAGACATATAATTTCGGGACAGTGTTCTGATTGAATGATATTGAGCATTGGTAAGCGACGGAAAAGCCCATCAACATTCCTCTGTAAAATTGAGTTGAATGTTATGTTTCAGTTGAAGAGAGTGAAGAGAGTTCACTCTCAGTAGTAGCTTCTTCACCGAGAAAACGTAGCAGTAGGGTTTTTAGCCTTGTAAAACGATATTTTGTGGCTCTGTCTGGAATATATTGATAAGAGACGATAAGCAAATTTACGAGACCAAGGAAATCAGATGTGAATTCTTTAACAATTTCGATAGGAGATTGGCTGCCTTAAATATTTTCAATAAGCATCATTAATTGGTCATAGCTTAAAATGGACGGTGTTGATTGTTTACTTAGATATGATTCAAGTGATTCGGGGATAGGTAATGAGCGTTTAGGTTTTTTATTCTTTTGAGTTTTTGTTTTATGAGGCTGAGCAGGAAGAAGAAATGTTTGATTATCAACGACATTTTCAACAGGTGGAGATAATGTTTCCTCTATGGTTCGTTTGGTGGAGGGTTCGTATGGGTGGTCAGGGTGATTTTTCGTGATCGCTAGTGAAGTCTGTGAAATTATCTCTATATTTTCGGCTGTAGCAGAAGATTCCAGTGGAGTATTTTCGTTAGCTTTTAAATCTTGGGTTGCTTCAGAAACGGGCTGTATAATTTCCACGGATGTAGAGTTAGAGGTGTTTTGGTATGGATACTTGTGGAAATATTTCGGTATTTTTATTTTGATCATTATTAGAAGTTTGGTCTACTTGATTACCAGCATTGGTAGGAGAGTCAGAAGATTGAACAGTAGGGGGAGTTAAGGGTCCTGAAGGCTGAGAAGAAGAATTTTTATTGCTTGGACAGTTACTAGCAATGTGATTTATTTGTTTACAGATATAGCATGTCATACTATCCTGCGAAATGAATATTCTATAATTAGTATTATCATAATTCAGAAGAATTGAATCTGGGATCGTCGTGTTATGCGGACTAATAAACACTTGCCTTCTAAAACTTTTTATATGGCTATATTCTGGAAGAGAGGCACTGATCTTTAGGAAAGTGATTGGAGAAACTAAGTTTAGGCCGAGATGTTTTAATTCTTGGATGATTACTTCGTGTGGGATACTTGGACAAACATTTGATAGCACTATTCTTTCTGCAGGCGTTATGAGCCTTCTGGCCCTGACTGTTTCTCCATTTACCTGTATAGAACCATAGTTTGTCATAAAATCCTCAACAGCTTGCTTGCTACTTAAATACATGCATATTCGATTATTAGATAGGCGAGACGAGAATAAGATATTTTTGGGATTTATTAAATTACCTAAAGAAATAAGATAATCTTGCAGTGGTGTATTAGTAATAGCGCTAAAAAGTATTGCGTTTTCTTTTCCTGGGAAGAAATTTTGCTGTGAAGCTGCGGTAGAATAAGATTTATTCGCTGGGACATCCTGTATAGTAACATCTGATGACATATTGATAATTTATTTACGGTACTACCGAAACTAATTACTTTCGTTTCCCGCAAAAAACAAAACTGGTAAATTGTTTATGATCCATAAACCTGTGTCTATTTACAATAACTGGTGTAGTATACAGGAATATAAACTAACAAAACTGGTTTAAATACGCAAATATACGATTAAATAATGTATGTAGTATAAAACTTACAGTTTAAAGTTAGTTTGATCACTTTAACTATAATTAAAAACTGGTAGTTTCACTGGTAATAGACAAAATATCAAGAGCCGAGACACTACGTGTTTACAGCTCATTAACTTTTTCGGTACTCCAAAGGAAAATTTTACTTACGATTTATCCAGTACGATCCACAACTCCTTCTGAAATTAAAGAAATATAAACTAACATTAATACTTAAAAAAAATCTATTAGTTTTTGATAAATTAATTAGTTAGTTGTAGAACTTAAAAGAGAATTACCGAAGAAGGAAATATTGATCCTAAATACAACCCTTACCCGACCATCTTTCCTATTTTCAGTCGGCAAATGGAACTTTGCTGAAACCATAATTATTGGTAAATATGCATTTCTAGTTTTAGCAATAATTTAGTTTGATTAGAAATTATTATCTAAAATATTCAAAAGAGTACTTTAAATAACAATAAAAGAAATAATGCGTCCTGAAAACCTGAACACAAAAATACAAGCACAGAAACTGACCCATTAGCAGAAAAATTTTGTGGTGCTCAAAATCATAAAAACCAAATAAAAATTCTGCAAGGATACTAATTCGAAACACCCAGGATAATAACAGATGCTTCTTGTTACAGAAATTAGTTCACAAAAATCAGCTAATCAAAATAAAGTCCTGATCAACTCTCACAAATATTAATTAATAAGACTCCAAAGACAGTTTGACGACCTGCTGAAATATGAAAAGAGATGAATTTAACTGGCTGGGCACATCTAGAAAGTTTTATCATTCTAATTACTAAATTATCTATCTTAACATTATAAATTGTAAATTTACAGTTTTATAATGTTTAGTAATATTTTAATTTATGGACTCCATCCCTGGAAGAGGAGTCCAAAAGAATGTCAAAAGGCACTTATATTAATGATACTGTACCTCTAATTGATAAAAAAGTGTTCCACATTTTTTCATATAATAAAAATGATTCTTTTATAAACCAGATCATTTACATAACAGATACGTTAAAAAACTTCCTTATCGGCATTTTCCTCCATCAATTTCTACTATGCCAAACTATTATTTAGGCAATATTCAGATCACAATCCAGTAGTTACCTAAATTAGGCTAAAAGTAAAAGTAATAAAACGAATAACAGAGGAAATTTTCGATTAATTGGAACAAAGGTGTCAATAATATAAACAAAAATAAGCAGATGTACAAAAAGTGGATAAACAAATAAACTATAAAATTAAGGAAGCGAAAGAAGACTGGTTAAACGAATAATGCATTGACGAATACCAGAACAAGAATTGACGAATACCAGAAGAGACATGATAGTTTTAACACACAAAATACTTAAGAATAACTAAACAATATAAAACGAAAACCGGGAATACTGAAGGATACAAATGCGAAACTAGTATTGAATACTAATGAAAAATTAAAGAGATAGACAGAATACATCAATAATTTATTCAAAGACAATAGAACACAAGAGATGGAAGTAAAAGATGGTGTAGATGGGCCTACAATTGGTCCAAACCAAATCCCAGTAGAAAGCTTAACCCTTAGACTTTATAGTTGACTTGTTTAATACAATTTACAAAATAGGACATATTCCGAAACAATGATTATTCTCATATCTGTCCCTATTGTACTATCCCTAAAAATATATACAAATGTTAAAGGCTGCAGTGAATACAGAACAGTATCATTGATAAGTTCTGATTATTCTTGAAAATAATACCGAAGACAACAGAACATGCCAAATCTATGGACTATAAATGAACATCGGAAACTAACTGTTGAACTTGTTCAGTTGTGGGTTAACGGAATAAATTAACTTAAATTAAAATAAGTGTAAAAACAAAATCTTGTCAATAATATATTTATTTGTGTCGGTAAAATAGCGTGAATATTGCTCGAAAGAGGGTTTGTTAGTCTTTGCGGGTTTGGTGGTGTGTCCGCGCCGGGTGGTTGCTGTGACTATACTGAAAAAAACACATGTCTGTGGTTTTACGTTGAAGACTAATTTATCGACATAAAGAGGCTGGTCCTTTATCTGATGTTTTAAAAGCTGAAAACATTTCTGTCAAGAAGCGTCCTCGAATGCATTCAAAAAGTGATTCATTGACATTAGGTCTGATAAGGTTTACTATTTAATGGGGCATTTTTAAACTGAGACTGAACAGGCCATTACCATCTGGTTTTGTATAGAAAGAATTGTGAATTTTAAATGACCCGTATTATTTTCGTTTAGAAAAGAAAGTTAATATTTAAAATTAACAATTAAAAAAAATAATAAATAAAGCGTGTCGCTATAAACTTATGAAAATCATGAAAAATAAAAAAGCCTATGGACTAGAGGGAATCCCTGCTGAACTTAAAAAATGCAATAAAGACGCTTGTTAATGTGCTGAGAGAACTGCTTAATACGTACCTAAACAGAGATAATATACCTGAAAACTAAAAAGAAGGATGTGTTACAAATGCTCCTTACTTACTCTCCGTAAATTGGACAAAAAAATGATTAAGATCATATTGAAAACGAATATGAACCACTTAAGCTGTAATAGTAAGCAGGATTTCGAGTTGGACTATCTTCGACCAAATCTATGAACACTTTAACCCAACTAAATAAAAAAATGGCTAGAGATAGATGCACGAATATATTATTTGTGGACTTGACAATGCCCCTCCGAGAACTGCAATGTAAATTAAGAACATAGGGCGCGTCCATATTGCACGGTGGTTTCCAAAGTCAGCGCCGAGTCCGTGTGCAAATAATCCTTCGTATTTAAACGGGTCTGTCCAAAGTGCATCGGCACGCTGTTATTAGGATTATTCGGCTTTCTGACTCGGAAACCAGCGTGTACTATGGACGCGCCCTAAGACAAGACTGATGTCTATCTCCAACACTCTTCAAAATCTACGTGAATGAGGCACTGAAAAAATGAAGATCATGTTCTGGAATAGGTATACCTTTAAATGATAACACAACCCTATATACGCTTCATTTCGTGGACGATTAAGTAGTATTTGCACAGGACCAGAAAGACCTGCAATGCATAACAAGACGATTCAAACAAGAATACGAGTGATTTTACGAGTCTAAATTTAATATTAACTCAACAAAAACGAAATATGTGTGCATAGGAGGAATTGAGAACGATGAACTAAACTTAGAAGAAGGAAATGTAATTTCGTCGTTTCCAGAATATATCTATTTGGAGGCAAGGATAAAAAACAATAAACGCACTGAAACAAAAATCGAAAAACGAATCACAAGAGGGAAGAAAATAATAGGTGCACTCAACTCGCCACTTTAGTCAAAATCTATCTCTAAACAAAACAAAATACAAGTGTTTTTAAAAGCGTTCTACTTTAGGCTGCCGACAACTCACTAAGAGAACGGAACATGAAACATTGAAAAACTCGTTCTTCTGGAAATGGATTTTTGGTGCAGATTAGTAGGTATATCCAGAATGATGCACACCACAAATGAAAGCCTTAGGGTAAGAACAGGACAGGTGGGTCGAGGTGGAGGTGTAGGTAGCGGTGGATGCTACTAGTTAAGTCGCGGTCGATATATATAGCACATAGCAAGGAGGTCACCTGCGCTGTCAGTCGAGCTAGAACCACTATCAAGTGATGTAGTTTAATGAAATTTGAAGAAATTAAAAAAAATTAATGCAAAAAGGGATTATCTAAAGAGGTAATGACAACTTGGCTTCGAACGGACCAATTACAGGGAAGCATCCTTGTAGGCCGCGCAGTAGACATCCATGTAAAACAAACTCATTTTATTTGTTCTCTTCCATTCACTACAATGTGTTTATTTTACATGGATATCGACATCGACCGCGACCTCCACCTCCACCTCCACCGCGACCTACTTGTTCTGTTCTTACCCTAAGACAAATCATGGATAGACCAACTACCGTCATAAAAAAATAGAGCAAAAACAGTTTATTTGTATACCGAATATTGGATTGGCAGCAATCTGAGCGAAGAAAGCGAAAAAGACCAAAATCAACATGGCTTGACGGATCCAAAAAGCAATATCAGAGATAGAGCAACTAGGAGACTAGGAGACTGGGTCGATAGATGTGAATGAACACTGGGAACCGGAATGCGCAGGACGCTATAAACCGAAGATTATATACAAAATTTTGAAGATGGTGCAAGCAAAGCGTAGTTCCTATAGTGAAGAACAGGAACGAATATTTATTATTTTTATGAGTATATGCCTCGTTCATTTTATCGTCAAATTGATTAACAATCTTTTTCTGCGTGTAGTAAAAATTGTAATACTCGATGAACACCTGAACCGATTCAATAGTGAATGAAACGACAGACGACAATGACTCGACACAAAAAGGTAGAAAAAAAAAGACAAGTAAAAAGAATAATCGTGGTAACCCACGTATTTCCCTAGCGTTACGCCCCTGCTAGTTGGAGTCCGAAGTGAGGCCAGGCAGGCAGCATGCTGCGAAGGCGAGGTAGGATAGGTAGGTACCTACCTAAAGAAAAAGTGAAGGCGTCTAAACCTGTTGGACGGGTGTGAAGCGCGTGGGCCGACTCCTAGTGCTCGTCGTCTTCGTCGTGTTCGTTGCTTGCTTGCTTGCTAGTCTGGCTATCGTGGAGACAGGTTGATAGAGTCTGCGGAAATCGGCCACCAGAGAACACTCTCACGTGACATCGTCCAAGGACGATGAACTGTATTCACGGGTATATTTTCAACAAATTTTTTTAAGAATACGATGTGTCGTTTATCTTTGCATTAGAGAAATTTCAGTTGATAATGTTATACAGATTGTCTCACACCGATTTACTGGTCCACTCTACCGTCCGTTACTATCTTCATAATACACAATATATTATTAGATCAACATAATTTTAGATTAAAACAAGAGTTTGGGTGATTTCTCACATCTTGATTCTATTGTTAAGTTATCATCAAGTCTGAAGAATCGTATGTATGAATCGCAGTAAAGAAATGATTTTTGTAGAAATATGGTGTTTGCTTTTATCTGTAAGGGTTTCAACAATGTATATAGGGTGAAATGTATAAAGATAAAAAAGTTTATTGTGTTTCCAGAAAAACTGAAAATCTGACAACAATGTAAGTACTATCATGAAATTGGCTGCATTTCAAAACCCTTACAAACTAAAATTAATATAAATCGTGTACACCGTTTGGAGATAATTGAATCGTTTATTTCAGAAAGCCGTCAAATGCAGTTTTTCACATTTTCGGTAAATGAAGAAAAACTTTATTTCTTACAAGACTGAAAATTTGTTCTCTAAATTTTTAAGAACAATAGTTAATACCTTCCAAAACCAGATGCCGCAGTCCATTATGTTTTAATAATTTTCAATTTAGTCCAGAAAGCCACTGCGCATCCGCTAGGAAAAATATTCTGATTCGGATTTTTTGCACAATCTTACTCAAAAAGGACTCCTTTTAACAAATTGGCATGTTGACAGCACCAAAAGGTGGTCAAACATTTTTTAAACGTTTTTTTTTTTGTTTTTTTTTTTCTAAAATTATTTTTTTTGCATGGAAAAAAGTTTTTTTGGTTTTTTTGGATCATTACAAACAGAAAAGGTCTTTAGTGACTTTTCTCTAAAAATGATAGTTTTTGACATATAAGCGATTAAAAATTGAAAAATCGCGAAATCGGCCATTTTTAACCCTCAAAAACTATGTGAAAAACTGAAAATTTGAATGTTGTCAAGATAGGTAGATATTCTTTAAACATCGATTGATGAAATCCCGAAGAGTTTTTTGCAATACAATATTCAAAACTCCTTTGTTTTTTAATTGCTAATCAAGCGTGCGCGACACTACTTTCCACCGACAGTATGGTGCAAATGAAACGAATAAATTCGTTATTTCGGAAACCGGCGACGTTAAGGAAAAATCCCGAAAGAGGTCGATTTTTATTTTTAAGTTATGATATTGTGGCATATATGGTATACTAGTGACGTCATCCGTCTGGGCGTGATGACGTAATCGATGATTTTTTTAAATGAGAATAGGGGTCGTGTGGTACCTAATTTGAAAGGTTGTTCAACTCTCTATTCAGTAATGTAACCATTTACATAATTATTTATACAGGGTGTCCTTCTACTTCTTTTTTTTGTCAAATAATTTAATTTAATAAAAATTTTTTGGACACTCTGTATAAATAATTATATAAATGTTTATATTACTGAATAGAGAATTGAAGAACCTTTCAAATGAGCTAGTACATGACCCCTATTCTCATTTAAAAAAATCATCGATTACGTCATCACGTCCAGATGGATAACGTCACTAGTATACCATATATGGCACAATATCATAACTTCAAAATAAAAATCGACCTGTTCCGGGATTTTTAGTTAAAGTTGCCGGTTTACGAAATAACGAATTTATTCCTTTCATTTTCACCATACTGTCGGTGGAAAATAGTGTCGCGCACGCTAGATTAGCAATTAAAAAACAAAGGAGTTTTGAATATTGTTTTGCAAAAATCTCTTCGGGATTTCATCAATCGATGTTTAAGGAATATCTACCTACCTTGGCAGCATTCAAATTTTCAGTTTTTCACATAGTTTTTGAGGGTTAAATATGGCCGATTTCGCAATTTTTCAATTTTTAATCGCTTATATGTCAAAAACTAAAATTTTTAGAGAAAAGTCACTAAAGACCTTTTCTGTTTGGAATGATCCAAAAACCTAAAAAAAACTTTTTTCCATGCAAAAAAATAATTTTAGGAAAAAACCAAAAAAAAAACGTTTAAAAAATTTTACTCAATCTTACTCAAAAAGGAGTCCTTTTTGAGTAAGATTGTGCAAAAAATCTGAGTCAGAATATTTTTCCTATCGGATGCGCAGTGGCTTTCTGGACTAATTAAATTTTAAAAAATTAATAATTTTGTTCATTGACGGGTTTCTGCAATAAAACTGAAAAATATATTTTTGAGGCAATTTCTTCCAGTTTTAGAACAGAATGTGCTTTGAAATAAAACAATAAATAACAATTTAATGAACTTAGTTTATTATTATAATAAAGAAATAGTAATATAAATGGCTTAGATTATACAGTAACGCACCTGTAGTAATAGCAGGGGAGCCCAAGCGGGGATTTTTGCAGTTACTCGAGCGCGTCAGATTAGCATATGGGAGAAACCTGGTACCCTGCAGATGAACCTCTACCATATATTGGCTCTTAACACAGGGGAGTTCGTTAAGGGGGGCCCGAAAAAAAAAATCTATCCTTAAAAATACTCGAAATTGTCAGATTAAGATAAGGTAAGTTAAGTACATGCAAAAGAGTGTATATTTCAAAAATCTGACGATTTGAGCTGGGGGTAAGGAAATGGGTGAGTCCCAAAGTTTCACAAGAAATAAGCGAATATGTCGCGAAATAAATGACAGATCGAAAAACTAAAAAATATGTGCTCAATATATTTTAAAAATCTATCGAATGATACCAAAAGCGACTTCCCACGGAGAGGGGTGGGGGGTAAATTTAATATTTTAAATACGAATCCCGCGATATTTCGCGAAATGAACATCAGATCGAAAAACTGTAAAATACACTTATTCGATACTTTTAAAAAATCTATCGAATGGCACCAAACACGACTCCCCAAGGAGTTGGGGTGGGGGGTTACTTTAAAATCTTAAATAGAAGCCCCCATTTTTTATTGAAGATTTGGATTCCTTACGTAAAAATAAGTAACTTTTATTCGAAACATTTTTTCGAATTGTGGATAAATGGCGTTATAATCGGAAAAAACGATTATTGGAAATGGAAAATTAAATTAAAAAATGGCAAGCGCCCACTAAAATGAAAAATTTTACTTAACTTTTTTTGGTTTTAGGACCTACTCTTCACAACCCAATAGGTCCCCATAACGCTCGAGTGACTGCACATTTAGCATACTTTGCTCCCCTACCATAAAGAGTAAAGAGTAAACATAGCTCATGAAAAACAAAGGCCAAGATATTCCCTGTCAACATTACTACACTCCTCTTCTGCTGTAGGCCAGTGTATGATGTTATTATAGAATATTTCATGTCCAGATGTGTATTTTGATAATATTTTTATGTCATTAATTTTTTTAATGTTAGTAGGAACTTTTCCAAATTAATTCAATTAGTAGGAAATTCGCATTAAGGTATTTCTTTAAGGTACATGTTGGAACAATAAATTCTCCAATATTTTTTTTAACCACAACTGTTCCTGGATTAGTGTTGTTATAATAAAATTCCTTATAGTTAGAGACTTTAAACTGAGTTCTTTGTTCTTCTTCTTTGTTAATTTGGAAAATCTCTCCCACATGTTTCATCTAGTGTTGCCCAAATGCAAGACCAAGACGAGACTTAGAGAGTCTTGGTCTTGGTCTTGCACCAACCCACCTGGTCTTGGTCTTGGTCTTAGTATTGCACTCCCGGTCTTGGTCTTGCAGCAAGAGTCTTGCAAATCTCGCAGTTGCCCACTAGCATATTACTATTTATTAAACGTTACTTTAGATCTTAGAACAACGTAACAGTATATGTACATTTTCAGCTTGACTTAACATACAGGGTGAGGCAGATAAACTTTCCTATTAAAAATATCTCCAGAACTAAAGACAACAGAATCATGAAAATTGGAATGGAGTGTTTTGAAGAGTGATTTAATTAATAAAAATATTTTATCTATTTCCTACCTCCAGTTATACCGGAAGTTGCTTATAACTTCGTTTTTTTAAATGGGACACCCTGTATATTTTTACATTTCTGAATTCTCTTCATGTCTTCTTTCTGAAATATGAGGTTTTGTAATATTAAATAGGGTAGTTTAAAAGATAATTACGTTTTCTTATTAATTTCGTAGCAGTTTTCACACCCTGTAGAATTGGTTATTTGATATCAAAAACTGTATTTATGTTCAAATGATTTTTAATATAGTCTACTATTGTTAAAAATTATTAGTGTAGCTAAATGTTGAATTTGGTATACAGGGTTGGTCGAAACTCGGAATGAATATTTTCTAAGTTTTCTTAAATGGAGCACCGAGCACCCTTTATTTTAGTATTGTAATGAAATGATATTTTATGGTATTTTTTTATTTCTTAAGCATTCTCTATACCTAACTGCCTTAATTTGTGCTTAATTGTTGATCGCACTAACAATCTTAACTACGTAGGTATTTTGATAGCTCAACAATTATTGGTAATTTTTAGGATCAGTCTAGACTTCTAGACTCTAGACTTTAGATTAATATGTATCTATTTCCGAAAAATTATTTGCTATTGAGTTATTTCCGAACATTTTATGTTCACGGCCAACCTAATAAAATTTCACAAATTTTTTGTTGCAAATAATATTTGGCTTGAATCACCAATAACTCACAAACTAAAGCAGTTAGGTATAGGAAATGCTTAAGAAATAAAAAAGTACCATATTATATCATTACAATACTAAAATACAGGGTGCTCCATTTAAGCAAACTCAGAAAATACTCATTCCGAGTTTCGACCAACCCTGTATTCTAAAATTAAAAATTTAGCTATATGGTGTATTCCACGAATATACGACTGTTTTGGATTATCGCGACGACGAATATTTTAGTATGCAACATAAGAAGTACGAAAGTATTTTGCTCTAATAATTACTCCAATAAACAACAATATAATTTGCAATTTTCTTTCGTCCTTCATATTTCGCACAGCAAAATATTCGTTGTCGCGATAATCCAAGAGAGTCGTATATTCGTGGAATGGAGTATACTAACAATCTTAACAATAATAGTAGATTATATTAAAAATCATCTGAACATAAATATAGTTTTGGATGTCAAACTACTACAATTCTACAGGGTGTGAATATTGCTGCGAAATTAAGAGAAAAAAAGTGTAATTCTCTTTTAAACTACCTTATATAACATTACAAAACATTTTAACAACGAAGACATCGAGGAGAATTTAAAAATGTAGGTAAAATATACAGGGTGTCCCATTAAAAAAATGAAATTATAAGCAACTTCCGGTATAACCGGAAGTAGGAAATAGGTGAAAATATGTTCATTAAATAGATCATTCTTGAAAACCCCTTCGTTCCAATTTTCATGATTCTGTTGCCTTTAGTTACAAAACCAACCAAATTAATAAATGTATAAACAACTCATATCGGGTGGGGTTTGAACCCACGATCTAAACTATCCCTTCCTATACTCTCACTAACTGAGCTATCTACGATGTCCCACGGGAGTCAGGCTGTTTCTTAATACACATTTGCATTTAATAACCTTACATGTGCTAAAACATGGTTAAAATACAAAAAATCCAATAAATTGCATAAACTTGAATGTATTAAAGAACATTTGTCTAGAATGGTATTTTGTTTGACCTATTGATATAATTGCACACTCTGCAAAAAGTTTATATACCTACGATAGTCTTTAGTCTTTAAACTGATAAGGAAAAACAATTAAGTGGGTGTCGTATTATATCAGCTTTGGTGACATCATAACAAGTTTCAAAAGGATATTTATTACTGTCGGCTTCAAAACACAAGATTATTTTATGAAAGGACCTATTCTCAAAATCTAGACAATTGCAATGAATTTCAGAGCGAAGGCGTCGTCTGCTATATAAGAAAGAATGTTTTATAAAATATTTTATTTTTACTTTGTACAAATTTATTATGACCTCTGAGTACGTGTCAAATAAATATGTCAAGTGTTCTTTTAACACTCGTAAAGCGGTGCTTAGATTCTTACGTAAACAACGGTGCGGGGTGTATTTGCACCCCATCTGTTTATCCATTTTTTATATGTGAACGTCGGGAAAATTGATTTGAAAGATAATTAGGACTTGTTTATTATAGTATGAAACATAATTTTACAAACAAAGTACCCATTTATTCTTAAAAAAAATTATTATCGTTGCAAGATAAACACATGAAATTTTTCACAGAGTGACCAACACAAAGTTTTTACACAAAATACAGTTATGTCGGGACTTTTGGTCTTTTTTCTCTGACATAAGTAACACCGACCTTGTTCCGTAGCTCTGTTAGCTCCAAGTGGAACACCAGAAATGTCCAATTCAGGATATGAAATTTTCATCATTTGCACAATACAGTAATTTTTCTAAAAAATCACGTAAACGTAAAACGTTTTAGATGCTGCAATGGGTGTAAGGTGTTTAGAATTGAATTTAAGGCGAATAAAAAAATGGTCAAAAATAAAAAAAAAATTACTAAAAAGATAGGTGAGAAAAACGAGGTCTGAGATGCAGCTGCACCCCGCACCGCCTTACGAGGGTTAATGTATATTCTGATTCGCTATGTATGTTTATTGTATTGTTCGTAATGCGCATAAGTCCAATTTTCCAAATTTTTTTTACCTTTTTTGCGTCTCATAGTCTCTAGGCATATACCCGAACTACTATATTCCCTAAAACTACACTCAATCCTAACTGCAAGACGCAAGAGTCTTGCAGGCTTAGTCTTGTTCTTGCTCAAGTCTTGCACGGTCAGTCTTGGTCTTGGTCTTGCTAAAATAAAGCGGTCTTGGTCTTGGTCTTGGTCTTGGTCTTGCGAAAATGCAAGAACAAGACCAAGACTGCAAGACCAAGACCGATTTTGGGCAACACTAGTTTCATCAGAGTTCACAGTCTTCTTGTAAATTTAGGTGGTGTGGTCCACCAAGCACCACCTTGGTGGTGTGGTCCACCAAGTATTAGAAGAACATATCATATCAGTATTTACCTTATGGCCAGTAAAACCATCAATTTTACTAGCTTTAAGGATGATTTCGGTATAGTGATTTGGTGTGTATACTCTATCAGCACGTCGCACAACACATTTTATATTCCCAAAGTCACGGTCGCATGGTAAATACGATTGTCCTCTGACCGGAAAATAATGGGTAACTTACTCAAATGAATTCCTATCACACAGATTCATGAGAAACCTCACAACACAGTGATTTTTGTTCTATCCGGGTGGCTGTCACTAACGAGTACAAGATGTCTCACTCCATTTGGAAAAACTTCTGTTTGTAGATAATGCAAGAGCATAGAACAAACCTCATCAGGAGACATATTCGCTTCGCCTTCATGAAATATATATGTTTTGGCTTTATTTGTCTTTATATTATGAATACAAAATACATTTAACCAAATCAGGCGCATATAAAAAACTTCTGAAAAACTGAAATTGACTGCAGAAACCCGTTAAGTGATGTCGCTTAACAGGTTTCTGCATAAACTCAATATTTTTGTTGACATATTATGTACTACTTAGAGTCATGCCTTTTGACGGGTTTATGCTTTAAAATGTGTGTTTATACTCAAAGAATCAGATTCTGTATTAAACTCAATTTTGATAAAAATGTCAGTTGACGAGTTTCTGAAATAAACGATTCAATTAATGTGTTCCATATTTAGAACTCACTCTGGCATACAGGCATATAGGAGCATTAAATACAATCTAGAGCTTGTCTTGCATCCTGTTTGCAATTGTCATTTTGTTCAATCACATTCTCTAATATATTTTTTGCCCATTGCATATTGAATCCGCTCCAACCATGTCGTCGGGAATCGGTCCATTTTTTCTCTTTGTTAGGATATCTACTGATTGAAATATTTTTATTTCATCATCATCAATGGCGTTACAACTCTTCGTGAGTCTTTGCCGCGTTTACTATTGCCTTCCATGGTTGTCAGTCCTGTGCAACGATTTTCCATTATCTTACTCCCATTTTCTCCAGATCCCCTCTAGAAGCATTTTTCTAACTTTTCAAGGCTGTTCAACAAACCTTCTCCCATCTGAACCTACTAAAACAAATGTGTCTTTCCCAAAACACATTGTTTATAAGGCGATTGTCGATATTGCTCATCACACGTAGTGCACGGTTCCATGACATCTCGTAACGCGACAGTTCGTAACCGGACAACTGGTAACGGACAATTCGTAACAGCGACAGTTCGTAACGGCGACACTTCGTAACGGCGACAGTTCGTAACTATACAAATTCGGACAATTCGTAACGTCCAAATTGAATTATTCTGTTTATTTTTGTTAACGTGGAAACTAACTGTTATTACAGTTATAAATGAAATTATGTTTATCAATTTAACGAACCAGTATCAGGATAAACACTTTTATGGCATTTCATATTTTGTAAGGCATTTAATAAGGTAATTATAATCTTTGCTTGACAAAATGTTTACTTAGAAAGTTGGGAATATCTAAAGACGGTTGTCCTCTAAACGGTTTCACGAATTACTTACTTATTCCTTTGTCTAGGTATATGAAAATTTAAGGAACAATACGAGGGATGAACTTTTAAAAATATTGTTAAAAGTTTTTATGTATTTAAATATTTGTTTGTGTTTAAAGATTTTTAATATATTCTGAAACAAGAAATGTAAAATGTGTTAAACTTGTTACGGTACTGATTCTTTAACTTGATAAACATAATTTCAATTAGAACTGTAATGGCAGTTAGTTTCCACGCTAACAAAAATAAACAGAATAATTAAACTTTTGACGTTACGAGTTGTCTGTTACGAATTTGTATAGTTACGAACTGTCGCCATTACGAGTTTTCCGTTACCACTTGTCCGGTTACGAATTGTCGCGTTGCGAGATGTCTGGTCACGGTAGTGCACATCTTAGTCTACTGGGCTTTAAATATTTCACTTAATTTTCCTTTCCAAAAAGAGACTCTAACTCGTTGTTGTGTCTGCGTCTCCATTTGCTCGATCGATTTTACGTTTTTACACCAGAAATTCGTTTACTTCTTTTTTTATTAGCGTCCACGTTTTGCTTCCATGCGCGACTGCTGGTCGTATTATGGTTTTGTATATCTGGGTTCTTCTACCTCGTGAGAGAATTTCTGACCTCATTAGATGTTGCATTGTAAAGAAAGATCTGTTTCTCGCCATTATACGCGTTCCAACTTCTCGTTCTATTTTGTTTCCATTGGTGATTGTTGCTCCTAGATATTCAATTTATTTAACTTCGTCGAAGGTATGATCATTTATGTTAACATTTTGCCTAATTTGGCATCGTTCATGTTTTGAAACAACCATGTACATATTTTGTTTTATCTTCATTTACTTTTAGACCGATATTTTAATGCAGCTTCTTCACAGCTTGAGAAAATATCCTCAACTTCTAATGTTGATTGTGGTATTGCATCTACGTCGTTGGTAAAGGAAAGAAGTTTGGTTCACGAGTACTTATTTTTCACAAGATATATTCTATGTAAAGATTAAACAACAGTGGGAATCTTTTTGCGGTCATATGAAACGGATAGTGGATCACACTTGATCGATTTTGCACCAGGATGCAACTTAATAGATGTGCTGCAACATCTTCTTCTTCTTCTTCTTCTTCTTCTTCTTCTTCTTCTTCTGGTAGCACTACAACCCGGGGTGGGGTCTTGGCTGACTGCACAACTCGCTTTCATCTCGAACGGTCGTCCATGATAGTTGGGTTAGTGGGTAGCCCCATTTGCTACCCCAGTGGGTAGGAACATCTCAATTTGCTAGAAAAAAAGATCCGCAATCAACATAGAGATCAAACGATGGAAGAAAAAATAACCAAATAGATCATGTTTAGATCATGTCAAGGTACCATAGGATTCCAAAAGCAATATCCAATAAATACCTATCTCTTGGAGCGCAACTATACATATCATGAAAATCTACACAATTCTAGTTTTTAAATTTTCACTTTGCATTCTAGTTTCATCTTACAGTAACTTATTTTCTTAAATTAGTAATAAAACATTTTGTAACTCATTATAAGCGAGTTAATTTTGTCCAGGAGTTCACTGGCAACAAAAAATAGTGTAATAAGCTTGTATCAAACAGTAAATCAGATAAGTAAGTAGTACCCGTTTAAAGATAACTATAATCTCAATAATTCCTCATGCTGCAATTATTCTAATAAGGCATTTCCCATAAAGTGATCGCGCTAACGACACTTGACAAATTCTTCTGCAATTTCTCGTTAAGCTGATTGTTAAATAAAGAGATTGATTGAAAGTTATGCGCTAGATCTCATTATTTTCGTGTTTTAGGTATCAGGAAAAGTACAAGTCGCAATTATGGTGAGTAAAAACAATAAGGAAGAATTTGGAGCGGAATGAATTCTACTAAGAATTCAGTTTAAATGAGTGACAGTCAACGATGAAGTAATTTGTTTTGTTCTTGATTATTTTGTGTTATTCTACAAGCGAAAACTAGTTATCCAGAATATATCAGTGATATGGAGATTGTAACAAATTTGAATTGGTGTCACATGCAGCAGCTTAAACTTATAGTTCCTATGACTGTATTTTATTCTGTTGTATGTTCAATGTTCAGTTTGCAATTTATATTAAACTTTGCAATATATCGGTATTGTTTTTTCTTTACTTTATTGACTTGTATTTTTTTATATTGGCGATTTATCAAATTTCAGAAAATTGTATTTGTTATTGTTATTTTTTTTTTGACTCTATGTTAAGCTTTGTCCACAGTGACGTAACAAACTCCGTCGCCCCCCCCCCCTGGCAGAATTGGAAATGGGGCCCACTTTAAAAAGTTACTAAATTCGACTTGTGTAATTCGTGTAACAAAAACGTATATGTGATAGCCTAGTAAAGTCCTCCGTATGAAATACGGAGATATTGTGTAATTGTCAGTGTCACCACCGAAGTGATCAAAAGTCAATAATTTTGAAATTATTTGCGAGTGAAAAAGTTTATTGTTCAACAATAAAACTACATTTTCAAGCGGGTTTTCGCAAATAACTCAAAAAGAATTTGATCTAAAAAATATTCTTAGCAAAAATGTAGCTTATACAAAAATGATGTCTATCGGCCCAGTAGAAACAAAGTTGTGACTTATGAAAAATTCTTCTTATTCTTCAAATTCCAAATCGAATATTTCAACGTGAAATAACCAAAAAATGAAGCACTTTTCGGGAAAAACTCAGTTTACTTAAACTTACTAAACTTAAAGTTTAGCTTTATCTTTTCTATAAAAGTTTTTAGCATCAAAACTAAGCGAGTTACACTCAAAATAAAGTTAACCCCTTGTATTGGTAAAAAATCGTGAAAGTCTCCCCCTAATTTAGCACCCCAAATTAAAGTAATCATTACCGCTTTACAAATTACTTCACTTTTTTTATATGATCTGTAAGTTTAACTGGTCCAAAGACCTTATTTTTGAACGAGTCACTAATCACGAGTGTATGCAAATTTTGAACAGCAATATCTTAAGCAATTTTTGTGTTAATAACAAAATAAAACCCTAATATTTACAAAATAAACCGTAAATAAAAACTTTGAATCGGTCAAACTAACAGATCATGTAAACAATAAATATATAAAGTAAATGGTAAAGCGCTAACTATTAATTTTATTTGAGGTGCTAAACAGGGGGAAATTTACACGACTTTTTTTTACCAAAAAAAAGTGAGCCAACTTTATTTTGAGCTTAACTTGATTAGTTTTGATCCTAGATACTTTTATAAAAAATAAAGCTTTTTTTAAACATTTAAAAAAATGTTATTGAGTTTTCCCCGAGAAGTACTTTATTTTGGTTATTTTACGTTAAAATATTCGATTTGGAATTGGACGAATAAGAACAATTTGTCATGAGCTTTGCTTTTACTGTGTCGATTGATTTCATGAATAGACCATTTTTTTTTGTTTTTTATAAGCTACATTTTTAATAAAAATATTTTTTTGATAATATTTTATTCGATAAAAATTTTTGAGTTATTTGCGAATCACCGCCTATAAACGTGTTTTTTTTTTTGTTGAAAAATAAACAATTTCACTTGCAGAAACTCGAATAATGTCGAAAAATATACCTACAACAAAAGTTGTAGTCCACAGTACACCGTCCTTTTTGGAAGATTATTAGAAAATTCTTAAAAATGGCTTCGTCTGAGCGAGTCTATCACTTTTTGAAAAATTTTAGTGTGCAGGTTGGACGCGTTTCCGCGTCCCGCTTCATTAACATATTTACGTTGTGGGACTAACGAAACGCGGCTGTAAATTTGTCGGACAAGAGATCGACAATCTTTAATAATTAAATATGTATAAGTACTTTAACTGAAAATTGAGAGTTTTGTAATAAAAAACTACCGCACTAGAGTGATATCTTGCGGGTGTCAGACTTTAGGATTTTGTGATTACAAAACCCTTAATTTTCAATTTAAAGTGCTTATATTTAAATAATATATATTGTCGATATCCTGTCCGACAAATTTACAGCCGCGTTTCGTAGTCCGACAACGCAAATATGTTAATGTGGCAGGACGCGGAAACGCGTCCAACATGCACTCTGAAATTTTTCAGAAAGTGGTAGACTCGCTCAAACGAAGCAGTTAAAACCAGTTTTAAGACTTTTGTAATCATCTTCTAAAACTGACCATGTACTGGACTATTGCTTATATTAGTCAATTTAACCGTTTCCGGACTTAATTTAAACATATGTTTTTCACGCCCCCCAAGTGAAGGGTAAGTAGAACCAAAATCCAAATTGCCAAGCAAATCCGTTGTGACGCTGCTAATTACACTCCAAAACGGTCATTTACTGGGCTGTCAGTGCATTCATGTACTGTTTATGACAACTTTTCAACATTTTCCATATTTATTGGTATAGAATAAAAAAGAACAAAAATTAATAAATGATTACAATATTTCATAGTATTATTGATGAGAGGAACAACTTTCTTCGTGTACCATATAATATATCTACAATTTTATTAATACATCTGTCTGATGGACAACTTTATTTTTAATACTACACTGCCTAAAAACGTTGCGTGTGTACTTATGCCTATAATAATATAAAAATGACACATTTTTACATAGCTTACACGACAAGATGGAGCCCCTGACACATTGCGGCCCCCAGCAAGCTTCAAGACTCAAACATGTACCTAATCCATCTTCTGTATAATAGAGAAGTTCCTGTAGAATAGATGGACAACTTACAGAATCTATAGACATAGGCAACGGAATAAGGCAGGGGACTTATTGAGCCCAATTCTCTTCAATTTAATCATGAATGAAATCTCTAACAGCATCAACAGAGGAAGAGGATACAGAGTGAGAACAAAGAAGTAAAAATACTCTAAAAAGACTAAGTTTTCACTCTAATGGCATATAAAACAACATAATGCTATTCTACATCCCACCAGAATGAAAAACAATGGGAACCTTCTCTGTTTACACCTCCGAGGCTTCTACAATTTGCAAGCCATACGGATGCTGAGACTAAGGAAGATGAGGGAATTCTACAATTTACAATTCACGTCCCATCTGCTCAGCGCGGTAAAGTTCCAACGAGAATGGTTCCCGTCATACTCCACACAGAGTAAATGTAAATCAAAAATGAATAACCATTTTCAATTTCGTTGCAAAACGAAAATACAGCCGAACCATATTCTAGTCTAATCAGAGAGTGCTGCAAGCACCCCTACCGGTTTCGAAACTTATTAGTCTCTCATCAGGAGGCACATATGCTGCTCTCCCCGATCCAACCAAAACAAACCCCAGCGTGCAGTCCCGGATTGCAATGAACGAAATGGCATAGATGCCCTAGCGGCAACTGCTACCAAAAAGACTAAGTTTTCACTCTAATGGCATATAAAACAACATAATGCTCTTCTACATCCCACCAGAATGAAAACAATGGGAACCTTCTCTGGTTACACCTCCGAGGCTTCTACAATTTGCAAGCCATACGGATGCTGAGACTAAGGAAGATGAGGGAATTCTACAATTTACAATTCACGTCCCATCTGCTCAGCGCGGTAAAGTTCCAACGAGAAAAATTGGTTATTCATTTTTAAAAATACTCTGTTATGAAGACGACGCAATATTGATAGCCCATGCTACGGGGGCCTCTGTTAGGCCTCTGGAAACTACTGTCGATAATTGTATCGAAATACTAAATGTACAGAGAAAACCCATTTCTAGATTTAGAAATATTGTTCTGAAATTCGGCAAATTGCAATTCTCAAATCTTTCAATGGTCACGTACAAAGCAATATAGTTTAATGCCGTTACCATAAAAATTCGTGAGACCGGAACCAGCTTTCGCAAAAAAATTCATTCCTTCAAAATGTTACAGGACTGAAATAAAGCAGTCAGCAAGTTGAATTTTTTTTTTACATATAGAACTATACTGTACCTTTAATTGGCAATTTTCAAAATTAAAATCGGTTAACCAGCACGGCGTCAGGAATTTTTTTTAAATAAACAATAATTTTTGGTGCTACGCGCAGGACAGCGGATTGCTTGCTCTGATTGGGCATTCCAATGACCTTTGATAATCATTTATACATTTTAATTTTTAGTACATTTCCATATAAATAAATAAATTTGTTTATTGCAAAATAAAAACACGTACACTGTCCTTTGAAATAACACTTTTTTTAGCAATTGTTTAGCTTTTTTCTTTGTTCATATATTTTAAATTAGAGAATAAAAGTTTATTATTTTTAAACATATGCAATTGCTTAAACAATATTTCACAAACAATAATCAAATTAGTTTGATTTTTGTAGAATTAAAATATTAATATACAACAAAATATAGAGTAAGAAAATAATATATTAAATAAAGATTGGAAGAAAGGCTATAGCGGGATAAGATGGTCAAAATTGCACCAGGCTCGATTCAGTTTTGGGCTTAGCCATTCTAAAATATATAATAACTCACTCAGCCAAATTTTCAAGTCCCTAGGTGCTCCGGGGGGTCCGCTATGGAAAAAAACGTGTTTTTTTGAAAACATTTTTTTCCAGACGCTCCATTGCTGCAAAAAATCTGAAAAAATTAATGAATGGGTATCTTAAGAACACAAAGCAGCCTGATTTTTTTCAGATTTTTAGCTTTAAAATTGAGCGCAAAAAAATTTTTTGAAATTTTCAAAAAAAAATTAGGTTATGTAAATTTTTCGCCAACTTTAAAATATTGTTGTTTTGTGTATTTTTTTCCATTCTTTCGAATGGCATAAGCATCATCATTTTCGACGTGGAAAATACCTAAAAATCGAAAAAACTGTTTTTTTTTGGCATTTTCTGAAGTTTTTGACTCATAAACTCAACAACATGCAGCTAAATTAATCATCATTTACATTTTTATATGTATTGTTACATTTACAATCAAAATCAGCTATTAGAACTTATTTTTTTTTCCTACAGCATGCTCAAAAACCCCGTTTTTCGGCGTTTTTACTAAATAGCCTCAGAAATCAGTAAAAAAAATAATTCTTTTAACGTTTAAAACATTAAAATTTTGTTATTCTCGATAGAATGTAATACAAGTAATATTTAAATAAATTATTTTTTTGTTTTGCACGATTATTTGAATTTCATATATAATAATATCGTCCTATTAAGGGTAAATATCCTGCCATAGGCTTATAAAAAAATCAATAAATTAATTTTTTTAACGTTTTAACGTCTAAAAAATAAAATTTTTGTAGTGTTCGATAGAAAATGTTGCCCCTTTATAAAAAATGCTTGTTGCGGTTGTGATTTTCAAAGCCCGCTAAGGTTAAAAAAAGCTCGGCACTTTGGTGCCGTACGCAAGGAAGCGCTTCTAGCCACGTTTTTGGAAAAAACTGAGGATAAACCAGTCCTCAAGTACCCGCCGTTGAAGCCACTAACTAAAATCTACGGTGTCGTTTTGATTAAAAAATAAAAAAATAATAAATAAAAAAGTATTTTTATTAAACTTTAATGAGGAATTATTATTTAAATTTAAAAAATCAGGTAGCTTTGTGTTGTTAAGATACGCATTCAATAATTTTTTCAGATTTTTTGCAGCAATACAGCGTCTGGAAAAAATGTTTACAAAAAAAAAACACGTTTTTTTCTATAGCGGACCCCCCGGTGCACCTAGGGACTTGAAAATTTGGCTGAGTGAGTTTTCAATTATATATTTTCGAATGGCTAAACCCAACACTGAATCGAGCCTGGTGCAATTTTGACCATCTTATCCCGCTATAGCCTTTTGGTGGAAATCAACTTGTGTGAATCCAACACCGCTGTCCTGCGCGTAACACCAAAAATTAATGTTTATGTAAAAAAATCCTGACGCCGTGGTAGTTAATCGATTTTAATTCTGCAAATTGAAAATGAAAGGTACGGTACCCTTCTATATGCAAAAAAAATTTCAGTCCTGCAACATTTTGAAAAAATGAAATTTTTTAGCTAAACCTGGATTGCAAAATTTATTTTGCAAAATCTGTTGAACCGACCTTAATGAACTTTTGAGTATTGTTTTATTTTATCATATAGTTTTTCTGTGTAAAATATGAAGGTCCTAAGTGTAGCATAAATGGTTGAAAAACGTAAAATGCAAATACTTGTTTTTTGATGGTTTTTTGCAATTATTGCTATTTTGCAACAAGGCTGACAATTTTTCAAATTTTTAGCCAATCCTATATTATAGGAAATTTAATTACGCAACTTTTATGTTAGTGCAACTTTTCTCGGAAATGAATACTTTTAAAGTTATAATAAAAAAACGAAGAAAAAATTCGAATTTTCCTTCATTTTTTGACATTTTGATTATTTAAACAATGTTCCGGACCTTTTTGAGAGGGAGGATAACTCAAATATTATTATTTGAGCTATTTTCAAGCAATTTCTGCAAAAAAATTTGAGTCACCTCTCAACGTCCATCTCAAAACAGATGCGCCCTGGACTAGTTTTCTGTGATTTCTGTGAGCATTTCTGTGATTGGATGACGTAAAACCCTGACATAATTTATTAATTTGAGCTAGCCCAATAAAAGTTTTGTTACATTAATAATTGAAAATAAATATAAGTACAGTGGAACCTCGATAAGTCGGCCCCCGATAACCCGGAAGTCCGGCTAACCCGGACCGATTTTCATCAGACAAACATTTCAACAATAAAAATATATGTAGGTATTTTTTTTCATACATATTATGTTAAAACATTTTATCTGTAGCCTTTTCTGGAATGTCTTAAAATATCGAGTTTCATTGATAAAACTTCGCTTTGACCATAATATAATATTTGAGAGATAATGGGTATTTGTGTAATTTGAACTATATGATAGTGAAAATGACTCATGGCACACGGCAGCGGCAGAGAGACGTTCATTATTTCGGGCTATCGCAAACAACAGAGGCACCTGTTATTCCTTTATTTATTTCCAACTGTCTTTTAAAAAATTATTTTTTAAATAATGGTCTTTTAAACAATGAAAGAGCCACTGTTCTTAAATAACATAACATCGTTCCGATAGCAGACGAAATTGACACAACCGAAACTGACTGAGTCTTTTACCTAGAAATGAACAATACTCTATACTGTCTATACTCTATCTATACTATACATACTCTATACAACTATAGGTAAGTTAGATGTGTACTGTGCATATATATTTCATGTTATTTTAATTATAACGGAGTTTATCTATAAGTATACTGTATTTTATTAATTTTAACCATGCTCTCCGGCTAACCCGGATTTTCGATAACCCGGATCGGCCGCGGTCCCGATAAATCCGAGTTATCGAGGTTCCACTGTATACTTTTTAAATATTACATAAAGAAAATAAGTAGAATCAAAATAGTAAAACAGTATATTGCTCGACTCTTTCGATATTCTGTTGGTTGATTGTAAGTTGAGCGTTTAGTATTGTTTTTTACTAATTGTCATAGTAAATAGTAGGTATAATTTGACCTTAATATAGTATAGTATAATAATAACCTTAAAAATCCAAATGGATTACATTTTGTTCAGAACGACCTGGCAGACTTCAGTTGACCAAGATGGTTGTGTGAGATTTCGGGTAGGATCTCGTAATGTTCCCGGAAAGTATCCGCTAACATCGGCTTCAAGCCTCTATAATTTTACGATTTAAGAATGTAAATTGAATTCCACATAAATATTGTTTGGTTTTGGGGTTATCTTGCAAGTACATGAGTTCACTGATGATGGACTGATAAGTCCGAAACGTTCGTTCTGAACAAATTTATGTAATCCATTTGGATTTTTAAGGTATTTTATTAAATTATAGCTACTACTAAGGAGCTTTTGAAGTTATACTTCTTTAGTCACGAGGGTGAATTTTTACATTCCCTGGCGCATGCGCACACCGACAGTATGGTCACGTATGGTATTAGTCGCTCAAACGATATACGGTATCTGATTGGGTGTTAAAATCATCTGTCAATAAGTGTTCAATATGGAGATTATGGATAAAAAAATGTTGTGTATATTAGCTTTTATTATTGTGATGGCAGAGAAAAAAGCAAGTTTATAATTGTAGTGACTTTATAAATAGTTTTTAAACGCGACAGGTACGTAATAATTGTAAATGTTTCAGTATCCTAATAAAAAACTACATAAGTACCTACTTATTTGGAAAATTTAAAATGAATCTACCAAAATAGTTTGTAATGCTTTGATTTACATAATTTGATTACCATCAAAATTTCTACCGATATTCACATAATATATTGACATTTCATAAAATATTCCTTTAATTCCACAAAAATCAAACTAATTTGAATAAATTCATATAAGTAATAAACAACTAATGTCAAAAAGTTTATGGTGTAAACGTTCAGTTGGTGTACATTCCAACATGACAGACACGCGAAGGTGGCGCAATGGGAAAGGACTTCGGTTTTCGATCGGCGGGATCGACGGGAAGCGGGTTAGATCCCCAATGAGTTTTTGTGATTTTAAGTATATTATTATATAATTTTTTCAGAAAATACGTATTTAGTTAAAATTTTTGGCAACAATTATTGTTCAGAAATCATTTCTTTGTGGTATTTTTCAATGTGTTTGTGAGTTTTATTCTTTTATTGTTTCAATTTTTGGTATTGTTTTAATAAGAATTTTTGGAAAGTAGTAAGTATTAAAATTAGTTTAATATTTAAATTAAATATAAATAAACTGTTTAAAATATATTGATTTCTTTGAAATCATATAATAGAAGTATAACTTCTTACGTGCGTACAAAGTACACACATTCTTTTTTTACTTCGATGTTAGAGTTTAAAAAAAACATAGTTCTTAAAAATCAGTAACGGTGACAGTCTTATACTTAGTAACCTAAATATGGAAAAAAGTATTAAAATTGCTGAAACGGGCAAAATTTATATGAGTTTTTTTATTTTTCATACTAAAATTATTGCTTTGCGAGTAAATTTTCTGTCGTTCAGAGCGTTTTTTTAAATCGGAACTCGAGCATGGCAACTGATTTACGACAACGTTTAAAAGGCATGCAATCTATGCTCGGTAGTAAGTACCAGACAAATAAAAAAAGTTGTAGGCAATGGCAGAAATTAATTTTTATTCGCGATGCGTTTTCGAACCATCTTTCATTACGAGTCGCCCACTTAAGAATTCAGTCGCGTCAACTGAAGGATCGGTCGGTACTGCTGGTACCTCGCTGGTACCCAAACGCAAACCCTATGGGTGCGCCATCGGATCACACCTGAATTTTTTAATGAAATATTCCAACACAAATGGCCAACGACGAACAATAGGGAAGTTTCGTCGAATTGAACAAAAAAGAATAATGAAATGACAGCACTAAATCAATAAGCCGTATGAATCATGAAAATATGCTTGAAACATTTTTTTATTAATGTTCGAAAGCTGTTTATTTGTGGCAAGTTTCTTTTTGTAAATATCTTTTGAAAAAATACATAAATTAGAAAAGTTTGAAATTGTTTGAGAAGATATTTTTTTCCACGTTATAATAATACAATGATAAAAAATCTGGTATAATGTTAGTGTGCAGTGTGCCCTAGTAGAGGGAGACGAACAAGAGAGAGGTCTCTCTCTCTCTGTTCAGTCCGAACGTCGCGGATAGAGTGTGTAGTAGTCATCGTGAATTGTCCGTCTCCAAGATCTCTGTCTCTGGTAATTTCTTGATCCATCTTCTTGCTGATCTTCCTCATGATCTTCGGAATTCTACTTCTCCTTGGATAATAAGTAGTGTTTCCAAGTTTTTTGTGTCTGCTCTTATAACCTATCCAAACTATATCCAGGTCCATAAGAACATGGTCTTCGGCGTTTCTGGGGCTCAGGCTCTCATGTCTGTCAGAGTCAGCAGGGTCTGCAAGAACCTGGCCTCACAGAAAGCCACAAGTCTCTTAAGAGGCAACTTCCTCACATGTGTCGGTTGCCTAGATGCTGATCCCAGTATCTGCCCCCTCTGATAGGCCAATGCTGGGCATTCTCAGAGGACATATGAGAAGGTTTCTTCCTACTAATTACATAGACGGCACCGTGAGTCATGCGCCACTCCAAGCAGATGAAAGTGCCGTCGGAGTCTACAGTGGCCGGTGATCATACTGACCACCAGGGAGCATCTTCTAAGATCTAGAAGAAGAAGTTGGGCTATGAGACTTTTGGATGGCCCCACTATGTGGAGTCTAGCCTCTGTAAAACCTCCACAACTGGCTCAGAAGTCCTGGAACCTCCGCAGTAGAAGCTCCCTGAGACTACCCTGACCAGAACTGAAGGGCACCCCAATCACTGGTTTTGTTCCCACAGGCACAGTGGATGAGCCCCGTCTTGCCAGGGCGTCAGCCCGTTCGTTGCCTTCCACACCTGTGAGTTTCGGTACTCTCTTGCACTCAAGAACCCGCTTAGATCTGATCTTGGGTGCTTCCAAAGCCCTTAGCGCTGCCTGACTGTCAGAGCCGATATAGATGGTCCTACCTGAACAAGCCCTGTCTGTAATCTCTTGAGCACATACTAGGATCGCAAATATCTCGGTCTGAAGACTGAAGCATAAGAGCCGAGAGCCTGGCTAGACTCAAATCCGACTCCACCACCATAGACTCTAACACCTGCCCGCTTGTCCATTCTGGATCCTTATGTGAACTAGGTGAGCCCATTACGACAGAATCATGTGGGTTCTCGTTCTATCCACTCATCCTAGTCAGGAAATTGAACCAAGAAGGAGGATGAGAACTCAAATTGAGGGACCATGTTGTCCTGTACCATAGAAAGTACAGCACAACTATTCCAGATTGCAGTAAATCGAGAAGCTTTCGCAATAATAATCACCAACGTCAGATAATTTTAACTTAGAACTTAGGTTAAGAACGTGTTCTCGAGTAAATCTACCTTTGGTAGATTCAGTTTGCTATTGCGGTATTTCTATTTGAAAGCTGCCATTTTATGGACTGTCATTATTATAGATTTTGTCCAATCATCAGGACATTGCTTGGAATGCCATATTTTACTACTGTGGCTTTGAGCATTTCTATTGTTATCATATCTAGACCTGGTGCTCTGTTATACTTGAATTTACTGATCGTCAGTCTTATTTCATTCACGAGTATATTAGGTTCCTCTTCCATTTCTTCAGGGGTTTGGTGAACAAGTTCCTTGTGCTGATCATCTATATAGATTTCCCTGCAATATAATCTCCATGGCTCTGCTATATCTTCTCTTTCGGTTCTCAGGGTTCCTGTTTGGTGTTCAATGGCCCAAATTCTGAATTTCAAGTCTCGTTGTTTATCACCCTTGCATCTTCTTCGTTTTATTTCTTTGTTGAAGTTTTTGAAACTAGTTTTTTCAATTTTATTAGGTATTTACATCACTTTGACAAATATTTCTTCTATGCTGAATTTTATTTAAAGGGTTTCTATTATCCAGTGTTTCTGTTTCACAGGATTATTTAGCTTTAAGCGATTAATTATTGGTGTTTTTATATATAATGTTTAATATTCTCCCATTATATTAGCTTTGCCTTTCACGACATCAAGGTTTGTGTCCTATTTTGTGACCTATTTTCTTGCCACCGTTTATATAATTTTCTTTCTTTTGTATTTGTTCATAAATTTTCTATGTATATATGTATATATAATTGTCTGTATATATAATTGTGTGTATGTATAATTTTCTATGTATATATAACTACTATGTACTAGCATCGTTTTAATTTTCTTATTCTTGCTTTTTTCTATGTTTCTAAAAAATGTATATCGTGGTCAAATCAATCCATATTATTTATCTTGGCTTCTTCGCTTCAGCATCCATCTGGCTTGCAAATTTTAGAAGCCTTGGAGGTGTTACCAAGAAAATGGACCAATAAGTTTTCAATTTAAAAACCTTTTAGTAGTATTTTAATATTTTTAAATATTATTAATATTGCTATTAGGATTGAAAACGACTTCATCTTTCAATTGCCAGATGATGCTAGTCACCTAGTCCATTCACGTCAGTTGCGGTGTGGGGGATAAACTCTCGGTGTTGGTCACTTAGAGTATGGAGCAGCAGGCCTACGCTCTCTCCGATGATGACTCCAATAAGAGTCAAAAATCGTCGATTCAGAGTGCTGGATTGCGCTCCGCATTCTAAGTGAAAAATAAGATTGTTTTGCCTTCGCATTGCAACTGAATAAAAATGGAATTTTTATTTTATTTTCATATTATTTATGTTCAGTTTTTAGTAATCTTCAATAAAGTAATGACTCGTCCCCTTTTAACGACGACTATGTGCCGGCGCCCCTGCATCGGCTTAAGAACTGCAACAATACCACGGAGGAAATGGGGCACTAAAAGGATATTTAGGATCTTATAGTAGATGTACGTGTGTAGTAAATGCGTAAGGACAACTAGAGAATGAAATCGAAAGTATCGAATGTGATTTCCCTTACTTTTAATCTCACGGAATAAAGAAACTGTTTTGGCCGATTTTGCTTTTGAAAATAATAAAAATCGTTGGGGATTGACGAATTGGCAGGGTGGTCTTATAAAAAAGTTGAAACTTGATAGGGACGTTGAAAAAACAAGACAGTTAGTAAGTACATCTAAATGGGTGGTAAATTTTTATTGTATGTGCAATTTTCAATATAGATACAGCCATGAAGCAAGAACATACAATTTATTACTCTTTAGATGCACATATTAAAAAAGTATTTTATTTAATTTAATTACATTAAACTAAATATCGAAAAACACAAAATATAAGGCCTTTTTAATATGCTTATGAGAAAAGTCGATTTCGCCTAAGTGGAATAAGACTGTGATTTAGAAATTTACCGACCCATTAGTCTGTTATACCAGCGGTTCTCAATGATTTTGGGCCATGTACCACTTTTATTATTTTTAGTGTACCACCTAACTCATGTGAACTTCATGTGTAACTTCATGTGAAAGTAGGATTGCACCAAGGCTCGGTGCTTAGTCCGTATTTATTCTCATTAGTTTTGAACCAGATAACAGCGAAACTACAGGGTAACATTCCATGGTGCTTAATGTATGCTGATGATGTCGTGTTAGTAGGAAAAAGTGAAAGAGACTTAGAACAAAATCTGGAACAGTGGAGACAAGCTCTGGAGGAAAAAGGTTTAAAACTTAGTAGGACAAAGATAGAGTATTTGCAATGTTCATTTAAAGATGGAGTTGCTACAAATAAAATGGTATCTTTGGGTGGTGAACTGATTGTAAAAAGCAATTGTTTTAAGTACCTGGAAACGGTATTACAGAGTAATGGAGAAATAGATGGAGATGCATGTAACAGAATTAGAGCTGGATGGATGAAGTGAAAGGAAGCGAGTGGTGTGCTGTGTGACAGGGAAATTCCAATGAAGTTTAAGGGAAAATTCTATAAAACAGCCATAAGACCGGCTATGATGTACGGAACTGAATGTTGGGTAGTGAAAAAGAAAGAGGAACAACGAATGCATGTGGCGGATATGAGAATGCTTAGATGGATGAGTGGAGTGACAAAAAAGGATAAAATTAAAAATTAGTATACATATTAGGCAGTGGCGTAACAAACTCCGTCGGGGCCCCCCCGCAGAATTTGAAATGGGGCCCCTTTTAACCCGGGAGCAGTCGCGCCGTTAGAAAAAATCCAACTTTTTATCATTTTCCGTGATAACTTAATGAAAAATTTTGCAACATAACTTTCCACTTGTAAGTGCCTCGAAGAAGATTGTAGTAATGCGTAGGATTTTTTTTAAATTGTTTAATTTCATTTTTATTTTTTTTGTGGAATTTATGGCTTTGGTGGGAACCAATTAGTTTTAAAATTGTTAGAAATAGATATTTTTAACATAACAAGCAAACAAAAATATTATATAAAATTGAACTTTGTTTTAAATTCGTATTGTTAGAATTTGTTCTACACGCGACTGCTTAACATGACAGAAGTGAGCGCGATTGCTCCTGCGTTAAACAATTACTAAATACGACTTATTTAACAAAAACTTTTTTGTATTGGCGTTATCATTCACTGTTCATAACAACTTACATTTCTCATCTTTATTGGTATACAGACCCATTCCAAATAAACAACTTCTTTTGTTGTTTCCTGTACAACTTACCTACAATACATTTAATAACCAGCTTTAAAAATAGTAAATGTTTAAACAATTCTTTCTTGATTTCTTATACAGTGTTTTTGCGTAGCTTGGAACCTATGAGTAACTTTTTTATTACATATCTATATTACGAAAAAAAAGTTATTCTTCATAAAATGCTCTGCATGGTATAAAACTTAAGTTATTAAATTTTATTGATTTTATGCGAGGTATATCAAAAAATATTAATTTCGCTCAATAGTACCTATACCACCTTTATATTTTACAATATTGAAAAATTTTATTATAAAAAGTTGTTCGCAATTAAAAACTGTGTTTAGATATGCAATTATATCATTCCAGTTGAAATATTGTAAACTATAAAAGGTACTTAACTCTTAGAGAGAAATTCATATTTTTCGACATACCTCGTATAAAGTTGGTAAAATGTGATATATTACGATTGAATCTTCGTTTTGAGATAATGCAGAGCTTTTTATAAAGAATCTGATAAGAATTTTATAAAGAATTTTTTCGTAAAATTAAAACATTAATAATAAAATAGTTATTATAATAATTGTAATAAAATGATGTTGGTTATCGGTAATTTGAGAAATATTTGGAAAAATTAATTTTTTATTTACAAGGATGTAATTACATATTAAAATTAAAATCGTATATTGTTAAATATAAAAGTACTTTATCCGTGAGTTAAATTCCTATTTTTTGACTTACCTCGTATAAAATTGATAAGCTTTGATATCTGATGGTTTATCTGGCTTATTTTGTATCTCAGATTTAAGACCATTCAGAGTATTTCATGAAGAATAACTTTTTTCGTAAAATAGATAATAAAAATTTTTCGCATATGGTTCGAAGCCACGCAGACATACTGTATAAGTGCTCAAAAAAAAATTATTTTGAATTTTCAAATTGTAATGTCTGACAGGGCCGTAACTACTATTGGGGCAACCGGGGCAGTGCCTCGGGGCCCCCGGCGAAGGGGGCCCCGCGATTGTAATCGCGTTATACTGCCTGTAGGCAATATAACGCGATTAACAACCTACATTATAGCCGAAGAATGTAAGTAACATATGTAGTATGTTAAGATGTTATATTGATGGTAAATATTTAGCTTAAAATAACGTGATTTAAATTTTTTTTGTGTTGGTCAACTAAAATAGCAATATGTAGGTAGGTACAGGAAACTTCAGTCATGGAGTACATTAAAATGCGTTTTCAAGTCGTTAAATATCAATTTTCCCGGACTCCTTCTGCTGGGTGATTAACCCCAGACCCCCTGATAGGGGCCCCCAGATCACGTTTGCCCCGGGGCCCCCAACATCGTACTTATGGCCCTGATTTAATGACATATTCGAATTCAGCATAATCAAAAAGCAAATAGAAATATTTTTGAACAAAGTAAAATGATGAATTCACCGATATCTTTTAAAATTATTTAATATAAAACAGTTTTATTGTTTAAAGAATTAATAAACAATTAGAGGCATCTGTGAGTAGAAATTTTCACTTTAAGATAAGATATAAACTAACAAAAAATGTTTTAGAAAAATATAAGCTTGTTTGATTTTTTCCGAAACCGAAACAGTGTAAGTTTTTCTACATTAACTTCCCTAAAGCGTAAGTGTTATAATTTCCTTATCTTACCGCTTATCTGTTGAGAGATTGTCCAATGATTACACAAGAAAAGTGGTCAATGATTGTTAAATAAATGCGTACCAAACTGATGCAACTATAAACGTAAAACAACACAAACATAAATAACATTCAATGCAAACAACCAATATGAAATTACTGGCGATAATATTGTATCGAAATACTAAAAGTAGATAAAGAACAGAGAGAAAGAAAACCCATTTTTAGATTTAAAAATATTGTTCTTAAATTCGGCAAATTGCAATTCTAATATCTTTCAATAGTCACGTACAAAGCATTATATACCTATTAGTTATTGTCGCTGCCATAAAATTTCGGTAGGCCGGAAGGGATTAAGTTTCTAGATATTATGAGATGATTCACTTGGCAAATACGTCTAGTTAGAAATTTTTTCGTATTTAAATTTAAACAGACAACGTAAAAATAATATAACAATAACATATTTTTACATAATATCAGATGACAAGATGGGGCCCTTAAGCGATTGGGCCCCTTAAGCGATTGGGGCCCCCCCGCAAGCTTCATGCTGCGGGGCCCTCTGTTACGCCCCTGATATTAGGGGAAGTCTAGGTGTGGCACCAATTGATGCCAAAATGAGAGAGCATAGGTTAAGATGGTTTGGTTATGTTCAACGTCGAGACGTTAATCACCCAATACGAAGAATAGCTGAAGTGTAGATTCCTGGAAGGAGTAGGAGAGGAAAACCAAAGAAGACGTGGGGAGACGATTAGGCAGGACATGTTGGTAAAGGGGATTAATATTGATATGACCCAAGATGGAATTGTGTGGAGAAATGCAATTAGGGAAGCCGACCCCGCATAGGGATAAGGCAAAGAGAATGATGAGTGTACCACCTAACTAAAATCCCTATCTAGCTAGGTGATCTAATTAACTATAATAGTGGTGCTGATTTTGGCTGTTTTGCGTTTTATGTAGGTACCACCTCAAATAACGATATGTATAAACAGTGGTACATGTACCACAGATTGAGAACTGCAGTGTTATACTATTACATAAATACGAATTCTTTACAAGAATCCTAACAACTAGATAAAAGAACTCATTGAAAAATCCATAGAATACAACAATACTGATATTGGTGTTTATAGATTTCCACAAAGCGTCTAGGTTAAACCAGATAGTGAAATTTAAGCAATAAATGAAAGTCTCATTGATAGCTATTATTTTAGATTAGAATACAATATTAATAAAATATTTAAACGAACACAGTAACAAAATAAAAATTCAAAGAGGTGTCAGGGCCTCTTAACGCTTTACATATATAGGGTGAGGCAGATAACTGGCCTATTAGAAATATCTCGAGAACTAAAGGCAACAGAATCATGAAAATTGGAATAAAGGTGTTTTGAGGGATGATCTATTAAATGAAAATATTTTCATCTCTTTGCAACTTCCGGTTATACCTTATAACTTGGTTTTTTTAAATGGGACACCCTATATGTTTTTACATTTTTGGATTCTCCTCAATATCTTCTTTCTTACAATATGAGATTTTGTAATATTATACAGGGTATTTTAAAAGATATGTACGTTTTTTTTATTAATTTCGTAGCAACATTCACACCCTGTAGAATTGTAATAATTTGACATTAAAAACTCTGCTTACGTTCAAGTGATTTTTAATATAGCCTATTATTGTTAGAAATCATTAGTATAGCTAATTTTGAAATTTTAGTATACAGGGTTAGCCCTGTATTGTAGTATTGTAATGAAATGATATTTCATAGTAGTTTTTTATTTTATAAGTATTCCCTATTAGGTCTGGATCCCGCGTATGAAAAAAAAGTTGATTAATAGCAAGCTGAAAATTTGTTAATAGCTTAAGGGTGTCTAGTCGAATAAACTTTGATATGTGTGAACACTGGAACAGGGGCAGTTTTAATTGTGGAACAGGTTAAAAATTTGGAACGGTCACAGTACGAAAACGGCACATTTATTTTGTCCGACAGAACAGACTTAAACTCTTCGAACAGAGATTAAACTCTCATGCAAAAATCAGACTGCTATTTATCACCAAATGGGCGTTTTAATGAGTGGAACATGTAGAATATGTCAAATGACAGGAATTATGACAGGTAATAAATAGCAGTCTGATTTTTTCATGAGAGTTTAATCTCTGTTCGGAGAGTTTAAGTCTGTTCTGTCGGACAAAATAAATGTGCCGTTTTCGTGCTGTGACCGTTACAAATTTTTAACCTGTTCCACAATTAAAACTGCCCCTGTTTCAGTGTTCCCATATATCAAAGTTTATTCGACTAGACACCCTTAAGCTATTAACAAATTTTCAGCTTGCTATTAATCAACTTTTTTTTCATACGCGGGATCCAGACCTATATACCTAACTGCTTTAATTTGTGAGTTATTGGTGATTCAAGCTAAACATTAATTGCAACACAAAATACGTAAAATTTTATTAGGTTGACCGTGAAAATATTCAATCACAAATAATTTTTCAGAAATCAATACATATTAATCCAGACTGATCCTTAAAATTACCAATAATGGTTTAGCTATCAAAATACCTACCTAGTTAAGATTGTTGGTGCGATTAACAATTAAGCACAAATTAAAGCAGTTAGGTATAGGGAATTCTTAAGAAATAAAAAAGTGCCATAAAATATCATTTCATTACAATACTAAAATACAGGGTGTTCCATTTAAGAAAACTCAGAAAATACTCATTCCGAGTTTCGACCAACCCTGTATACTAAAATTAAAAATTTAGATATACTAATGACTCTTAACAATAGTAGACTATATTAAAAATCATTTGAACGTAAGTAGAGTTTTAGTTGTCAAACTACTACAATTCTACAGGGTGTGAATATTGCTACGAAATTAATAAAAAACGTAATTATCTTTTAAAATACCCTGTATAACAGTACAAATCCTCATATTTTAAGAAAGAATACATCGAAGAGAATCCAAAAATGTAAAAATATTCAGGGTGTCCCATTTAAAAAACGAAGTTATAAGCAACTTCCGGTATAACTGGAAGTGGCAAAGAGATAAAAATAATTTCATTTAATAGATCATCATTCAAAACCCCTGTATTCCAAGTTTCATGATTCTGTTGCCTTTAGTTTTCGAGATATTTCTAATAGGCCAGTTATCTGCCTCACCCTGTATACACCTACTATCCTAGCCCTACATTTACCAACCTAGCGAACAGGCAGGTTTTAGGAATAATTTTGGCACTAATGACCACCTCAACGGAATAAAAGGGATAATAGAAAAATCCACCGAATACAACCGACCATTGATCCTGGTTTTCATAGACTTTCACAAAGCATTCCATACGATCGAAATTAACAGCGTAGTGGAAGCGTTGGAGGAAAGTCGTATAGATTATTGGTACTCCAAATTAATCGCGAACATATACAATAATAAAACCTTCACCGTAAAATTATAAAAAGGTCCTTTTGCTTCGTTCAGTACCGACTCCACTAATGAAGGTTGGCTATAACCATTGCAAATTCGTCTCTATCTTCTGCTTTTCTTAAATGTGTCTGTGTATTTAACCCGGTTCAGCCGCTAATGTTTTTCAGTCAGGATATTTGCTGTCTACCAGGACCCTTCTTTTATTCGTTTTTACCCTTCATAATCAGCTATAATAACTCGTACTTATCATTTCTAATTCTATCTATCTATATAAGGACTTTTACAGCTCTCGCCGACTTCCTTCTTGCAGCCATTGTCTCCAGTCCTTTCTGTTCTGCCATTCTCCATCTCTAAGGTCTCGTCTTTCCATGGCCACTAAGTACGTTCCCCAAAATATGATGTTTTCCTCTTTTTAATGGTGGTCAACAGTTTTCTGTCTCTTCTCATTCTGTGCAAAGCCATTTAGTTCGTATTATGATCGGTCCAAGGTATTTTCAAAAATCCCCTGAAAAGCCACATCTCAAAAGCATCGAGCTTTCTCATTAAGTCAACATTAACAGCCCAAGCTTCGACACCATTAAGAAAAATACAGTGGATATAACATTTTGCCAGCCGATATCGGATTTACAGATTGAGTCTTTGGTTACACAGAAATGTCCTCATCTTCAAAAAGGTTGCCTTGATTGCTCTATTCTTGACCGAATTTTTGATTTCGGATTTAGATTTTCCGTAATCCAGACTCCTAAGTGTTTCATTTTATCCACTTGTTCAATATCTTCATTTTTATCTGGATCTTTGTTATGACTTACCCCTCTTGCTGATCACCATGGTTTTTGTTTTCTTTTTATTTATTGTTAAACTAAACTGTTCTCCAGCATCACAAATTGTGATTAGAAGCGTTTGCAGGTCTTTCTCACTTTCAGCGGTAATGTCTGTATCGTCGGAAAAACGAATGTTATTAATATTTTCACCATTTATCTTGGCGCCATACACAAAAAGATCCAAATATACCAAAATCAAAAGAGGAATTAGACAAGGAGATACGTTATCTCCCAAACTCTTTGCGACTGTTCTGGACTGGAACATTACTACTTAGGAATCCTTCTACACGAATTATTTTTAAGCTGTCGTGTATCTATTCTGTTTGATTTGTCCATAAAGAATGGAAATTTTTGTTACATTGTATAGACGCACCTGTTCCATATTTGTTTTCATCTAAAGTTGCTTTGTTTATAGTTACAGTAAAATCTATCTCGATTTGATCTCTTTATAGACCGTGACAAATGTAAAATAAATAAAAGGTAATTGAATTGATAACTGCAGTTGACTTTTTAGAGGTACATAAACATAAATTAACGTAACGAGAGAAAAAGCCGAGAAGTAATCGCCTAGAGTTAAACTAATTGTCGATTTCATGATTTCACTTTAGCTGAAACGAACAGATAAATCGCAGAATTGCCATCTTAGAATAATGATCGCTGCTTGGCTCTGGCTCTGAAGAAAGTAAAAGACGTCGTTACACAGTCCATTCTGACAGTTTAATTGGTAGTGAGTGTTAGAAATGCACTATTAGTGACAAAAACAGGCCAGTTTAAGCCTCATTTTAATGCACCAATCAATCAATATCGACTATTATTCAACAATAATTAAGTCAATTAAGTTATTCCGTTGAGTTATTTTAGAACGTTTAAGCGGTTGTCCACATACTGAATTTTATACTTTCTTATGAATGGACGATTGCTGTAAAAGTGCGTGCTGACGGTAAGATCATGTTAATTATTATTTCTAATACCTAGTTTATTACCGGATGGCTTGATGAATTTCAGAAGATATTGCTTCTGGTGTTTTGCAGAAAGAATATAATCAATGATTTGCAATTTTTATGGCGTATACGTATATGGTGAAATACTATACACTCATAATAAAAACGAACTTCATTATCTGAAGCTAGAAAAAAAAATATGGTCATGAAAGTTTATTTATTTATGTATCAGGCTATTTCCTTCATTTATGGACATATGCCTCCATTTTTCCCACTCATTTGTCTCTATCGTTTGCTGTCAATCGTTTTAATTTAGAATTATTTTCTATGTATGATGAATAGCTGGTTGTGAAAACTACCGACCAATTAGTTTACTGAGCCATTTCTATAAACTTATAGTCCAGGAACTGAAGCTTTTCACCTCGCAATTTTTACAGAATGGATCGATTTGCTTGAAAATTTGACAATAAGTAGTGGATAGTCCAAAGATCAAAATCTATATGATTCCGAAAGGCGCTTTTACCATGGGGGTGGTTGCCACCCCATCTCGGGGGTGAAATTTTTTTTATTATATTTTGACCGCAAAATTTGATAAAAACATTCATTCTAAGCAAAAACTGTTCTATACATTTTTTTGATAAAATTAATAGTTTTCGATTTATTCGCTATCGAAAGTGTTAGTTTTATAGAAAAAATCAATGTTTTTCGATATTACGATTCACTCAATTTTTGCCGTGGAAATTTTTTTTTCAAACCAAGTTCTTGGGAATTAAATAACCTACAATTTTATATGAAAACATTTTTTCGTATCTCTGACGCTAATCTTTCTATTCTGAAGAAAATGGCAGTTTTTACCAAAATAAACAAATTCCTTATTCGCTTTTAACTCCAGTTTTTTAAAAACTAATCATTCTAAGCCAGTCAAACTTCTACAATCTATTTATAATACATAAATAAATAAGAATGAATAAGGTCAATGACCAAAAACACCGCTAACTTACATTATTATGCTTCCAATTGGATTTCCCTTTTTTTTTCAAAAAAATTTATTGATTTTTTAACCGTAACTTTTTTATTTTTATCTTAAAAAGTTTGATAAAGATATAATTTTGTATGTTTTTACAAGGTCTATAAGCCTATTTATATTAAATATTTTTAAAATCCTCAGTCGCAAAAAGAGGTGACTTTGAAAGGGTTGGTAAAGGTGGTTTTTGCATGTTATTACAAGCTTTAATTGTCAATAGCTCACTCAATTTTTGCCGCAGAAAAATTTTTTGTAAATCAGATTCTTGGAAATTAAATAAGCTACAATTTCATATTTAAACATTTTTTTGTATCTCTGATGTTAATTTTGCTATTCTGAAGAAGAGGCCACTTTTTTCCAAACTACAAAAATTCGTTATTCGCTTTTAACTCCATTTTTTTTGAAAACTAATTATTATAAGCCGGTCAAACTTCTAGAACTTATTAATAATACATAAATAAAAAAGACCAAATAAGGTTAAAGACTAATTTTAATTAGGGTGGTGATTAGAGGGTTGCTTGCAATCACTTTTTGGCTGAAAAAAATGGGGACTGACATTCTTTTCATTATAAGTCACTTAATTTTTGAGCTAGACACTTTTTTTTTATTTCTGGTGATAGATATTTTTAAGTGCTTTAATTTAGTTTGAACAAGTTTTCTTCGAAAAATGCAGAGTTTTCCCGTCTTTTGACTTTGGAACTACAATATTTAACATTTAACGAAGAAGAGCCAACATATAATAAAGTATAGCTCGATTACTATTGGTCCTAAAGAAAATTTAAAAAATTGGTTTTGTTTATTTTTTCAAAAGGTACATTTTTGTTAAGTAAAGTTGTTTTGATAAAACGAAAACTTTTGGAGTTATTAGCAGAAAACTTATTAAAAACATTGATTTTTTCGATATAAAACTAACACTTTCGATAGCGAATAAATCGAAAACTATCAATTTTATCAAAAATATCTATAGAACATTTTTTGTTTAGAATGAACGTTTTTACCAACTTTTGCAATTAAAGTATAACAAAAAATTTCCACCCCCGAGATGAGGTGGCAACCACCCCCATGGTGTAAGCGCCTCTCGGCATGATATAGATTTTGATCCTTGGACTATTCAATATTTATTCTCAAATTTTCAAGCAAATTGATCCATTCTGTAAAAATTGCGAGGTTTTGTCCGATTTTAAACTTCATTACTTGGGACTGATTAATTATTTATATGGGAAATAAGCCACAATTAAAATGAAAAAAATAATTTTATTAACGTTTCGACGCATTTAACAACATATTAACAACATTTTTGTTTTCATTAGTAGTATTTTGTATTTTGACAACGGCACCCGATTTGGGCGTCGAAACGTTAATAAAATTATTTTTTTCATTTTAATTGTGGCTTATTTCCCATATAAATAATTAATCATAAAAATGCCACAAGGAAATAGCTTCAGAACAACATTACTTGGACTATTATCACAAGATTAATCACCAATAGACTGGAAAACAAATTGGACTTTTACCAACAAACCGGGTAGATTTCGTAGTGGATTTGGAACACATTACCATCTTCAAAGTGTTAAAACGGTAATTAAAAAATCGATTGAGTACAATACTTGCCTTTGTGGACTTCCATAAGGCCTTTGATACCGTTGAGGTGGACGCAGTCTTGAGTGCTTTTCATGTATGCCATATCGATTAATTAACGATATACTAAGGCTAATGTACAACATCTACAAAAACGCCACATTGGTAGTGAAGCTACAAGAGAATACCAATCCCATTCAAATTGGCAGAGGAGTACGACAGGGCGATACTATGTCACCTAAGATGTTTATCACCGTTCCGAAATACGCCTTTACAATGCTTGATTGAAGGGAGAAAGTTTTAAATATTGATGGACAAAATGTAACAAACTTGCGGTTCGCAGACGATGTAGTACTACTGGCAGACAATTTAAAGGATATTAGAATAATGTTGCAAGACCTTCAAGAAGTGTGCTCTCAGGTTGGGTTAAAAATTAACATATCTAAGACAAAGCTAATGCTAAACCTGGTTCCCAGTGAAAACATTGTCATTAACGACTGCGAAATAGAGTTTGCAGAAAAGTACACATATCTTGGCCATGAAATGCGAATCACGAGAGACAATCAAAGATGCGAATTGAAATGAAGAATTAACCATATGCGGCCTCTTCTGGGCCGCATATATTCTGGGCCGTAATTGGGATAACTGCAATACTGAGTCCTTGGGCAAGAGAAGCTGAGATAGATTAAATTATGTATATTAAAAAAGTCATTGTAGAAGAAGTATACTTAACAAGATTAAAAAAAAGTAAGTCTAGTAGTGACAATGTTTTTAATAAAAAACGAATTATCTTTGTAATGAGGAAGAAGTTGATCTCTGCTATATTCTGGCCCCCTGTATATCCTTCCGTCCAATGTTTTTCAGTCTCGCAGTTCGTCGTTTTATGAAATAATCTATTACCGATTTTATGTTTCTGGAGAAAGATTAAAAAAATAATAAATTAAAATGTACCCAGTATACTCAGTAAGTTGTTTTATAGCAGTAGCAATAAACTTCTCATCTCGAGCCAAGAATAATGGCCTCTTTGTTGCTTTTTTGCTCATAAGAACTTTTCAATTTCCTAATAGACACATTTTAATAGAAATTTTAGAAAAAATTCTCGAATCTGCTTCTACGCTTCAAACTATACAACAAAAACTGCGGACACAATAAGATTTTAGAACTCTGTAAGCAAAGTGCAGAATGCAATCAGACGATTCGTTATTAAGTTATTGCAAAAAGTTGCTGCTAAACAACACGACATGACATCCATGTGTGAAGTAATGAACGAAACTTCGTATAAAAAAGACATAAAAGTTAACAAGATAGAAGTGATATTGACCATCAAAAACGCATAAAAATTAATACTTAATTCAGTAACAAAATCATTATGGATTTTAATACCTTTGAAAAAAAAATGTGAGATTAAGATAACTTGCCCATAATGAGTTGATAGGAGGTCTATAAACCTATCAAATGAGCTTGAATTGTAAAATTATTTAAAGAAAATATAATAATTGAAGACACAAGTGCATAAAGGGTATATGTGACATTTGCAAGGTATTGAGAAAAATGAACTAGAACTTTTTTATCATAATATATAAATAGACTAAATTTATAGAATAGTTAGTCCTCAAACTAATATATTGTTATGCTCTGTACTTCTCTCTTTTATGAGATTGATTAGCAAATTCTTAATTTAATTAATTACTCAATTATTTTAATTACTGTTTATGCAAAAACAACACCAAATTTAAATTAAATTTTCTAATAAACTATATTCTCAGGGCTATTTTATTTTTGATGCTTTACCTTTGGTTTGTGGCTTCTGGTATCTCTAGTTGCTTACTCCATCCAGGATAAAACACGAAAATTAAACACACTCAATGCCATATAAATGTTAAAAAAATATTATTTATTTATCCAATATACCATAAACATAAGATTTTAAAATATGCTAAAAATTTAGATTTGTTGCAACTATTTTTCATCTAATAAATTAAGCGTTAATTCTGATACCTCCTCTGTTTTAACAAAAAACAATTATTTAAATAATTCGTTATTTATTCTTACAAAATTTAAGAAATTTTACTTTTCTCCTTTTGAATTGATTACTTATTTCTTCTTTAAAATTTGGAATGACCAATTATGTTATAGAACTGTTCAATACAAAAATTAAGCAAATATGGTGTGGATATAAACAAACTCTCTACGTTTCACACATGATTTGACTAACCTTTTTGTTTCTTCTCTACTTCTTTTCCCTGATTGCGTCGTCCTCGATTCTCCCACACGTACTCTTAGGATGTTGCGAAAAGTCCCTCTCGTCCAAACTGCTTCACAAACAAACAAACAGGACTTGCTCGAATTCTCGGCACAGCTTTCTTTCTGCTCGATATTTTGTGCAAATAAATACCGATGCGGCTACTCGTTCTAGACAGAAACAGGAATCTACCTCGGTCCCAGGAAAATTAGCTTTTCAACTCGGTTGAATGATTTGGTTTCAACTTGATTCTGCTCGCAAAGGCCAACTTCACCACTTTACACTGACTTTTCAAAAACTGGAGTGCTATCTTCAGATATTAATTTCACAGTCCTATTTTTTCTCCCGTCAAGATCAGACTCAACACTCTCATCCCTTCCATCCATCATTTTCCACCAATCACAAAACATCCTTTCTACCCAATACACCCATATTATCATTTCTTAAGAATCGATTTAATTTGTATACAACTTTCCAATTTGTTAAATTCTGGGAGACATCAAATTACTTTCGTTGCTAAACAAAAAGCCTTACATTCTAAACTAAATACATTTGTTTACCGCTTAACCTTCTTTGAAATTCTTTTATCAAATGACTTATTGTCCATTGCAAAGCGAAATAAACGGTATTGTCTAATCTTGACCGCACCATTGTTTAAGTCCTTTCAAAGACCCATTAAGAAAAACCACCTTCTTAACGATTTCACTTTTCCACGACAACACTGATTACCAACTAAATTATCCTATTACAATTTTTGGTCATATACAGGGCGATGGAAATATATAATTTCGTGGTCTCTGATATAAATTTTTTTACTAAATTTTTCCCACAAAAAAATTATACAACAATATTTATTGACAATATTAAAAAAAACTTAAAAAAAACATTTATTATATTATATTTTTTACATATAAAAAGTGTACATAGTGTACATCCTTTATGCACTTACATTTTAAAATTTACTGTGTACATAGATCCTTTACACTCTAGTAACTTAGAAAATATTAATTTTAAAATGTGTTTGACTTATTTGTAAGATTTCTAGGTTCTAAAAACTTATTTTTAACATAAAAACATATTTTGAAAAAATTGTTACATAGACCCTTTATGCACTTGTGTCTTCAATTATCAATTATTTCGAAGAGATAATAATATCGATATTACTACACTTTGGTAATCAACAAATGGTAACTGGGTCTGTCGATATCCCTTCAAATTTCCCTTTTTCAGTATACATATATAGTTTAGTGCAATTTTCTTCTTCTTCTTCTTCTTCTTCCTGTACCTCATCCTTGAAGGACATTGGCAATCATTACGGTCCATTTTACTCTGCCTGTAGAGGTTCTTAAGAGCTCTATTGCTCAAATTTTTCCACCTGGACGCCTTTCGTCTCCCCAGTCTTCCTTTTCCTTCCACTTTCCCTCGTATAACCAATCTCATCAACTCACATTTTTCCTTTCTTAGTATGTGACCAAAGTAGCTCATAGTGTTTAATGTTTCTTTTTCTTTTTTATCTTTCTTAATGTTTCTGGGTTTGTTACGTGTTGTCTCTATGATATTTTCGACATTCTTATATAACACCACATCTCAAAGCTGGCAAGTCTTTTTCAGTTGCGTCCGTAATTATCCAGGCTTCAACTCTATATAAAAGGGTAGGGAATACGTAGAATGTCAATAATCTAGTTTTGATTTCTATTCCCAGTTACCCATTGCATAATACTGCTTTCATCTTATTGAAAGCGCTTCTGGCCATTTCAATGCGTCGTTTTATATTAAGGCTCTGGTCCGATTGTTCAGTTAGCTCACATCTTAAGTATTGTATCTGGGTACTTTCTCTAAAGCTTCTTTTGTCTTCAATATTGTTATTATTGACAATCATAATTTTTGTTTTTTTGTGGTCAGGAGCATTCCATACCTCTCGCAGTACTATGTAGTGCGATCAACCAAAATTTGCTCAATAATGTCCCGTCTGTACATCTCACCATTGATAGTGTCCTGGCAAAGGTAGAGATCTGATCTTCCACCGAAACAGATTTCAGCCCAAACCATAACACCATCACCTCCCCCTCCAAATGGATGAAACATCTGACATGGTCTGGGTTTTTGGTTTTTGGTAAGTCTAAGACTGTTTTAGTGAAGACACCGGAGGCACGAGACGACTATGTGACAATCAGGAATAGAGTAAACTAAGAAATAGATCAGATAGCATCAAAAAAGAACACTGGGAGAAATTTACCAAAGATATGGAATACGACCTCTATGAATCCCAGAAAAAGGTGTGGAAGATGATAAGGAGACAAAAAACAGAAATAAATGAATTTGTACGGATAGATAACATTACGGAGACACAATGTACTGAGCATTTCACGAAATTATATGGAGAAGGAGAAGAAGAGAACAGAGAAATAAACATTAATGAAACCCACGATAGAGTACTAATATCAGAAGAAGAGCTACAAGAACGAATAAAAAAATTAAAAAATAGAAAAGCACTTGGTCCTGATAAGATAAATAATGAACTGCTAAAATATGGAGGAGGAACACTGCTCAAATGGCTCCTAAAATTTTTTGTCGATATAATAAATATCGGAGTACTACCAGCGGAATGAAAGGAAAGTCTTCTGTTACAGATACTCAAAAAGAGAGACTCGAAAAGTCCTGAAAATTATAGAGGCATTAGTCTGATGAACAGCACATTAAAATTGTTGACGGCAGTCATAAAAGATAAAATCGAGGAAAAATCGAACATGGCAGATGAACAACAAGGCTTCCGGAAGAACCGCAGTACAATAGATGCAATTTTTATTATCAGGCAAATAGTAGAAAAGTCTATTGAATATGGAAAACCAGCATACATGTGCTGTGTAGATTTAAAAAGTGCTTTTGACAGGGTGAGGCGAAATGATATCTTAAATTTATTACAAGCTGAACAAAGAGACCACCAGATAATAAGGTTAATTAATGAAATTAACAAGAACAACAAGACCAGAGTTATAATGTCAACAGGAGAAACAGAACGCATAGAACTGAAAGGAGGAATCCGCCAAGGAGACTCGCTCAGTCCATTGTTATTCAATATGGTGATGAATCAAATAGTTCACGAAGTAAGAAAACTATATGGATTCCACATGGGAGTGCATAAAATCACGATACTATGCTATGCCGATGATGCAATACTAATTGTCCATAACGAGGATGACCTACAAAGGCAGCTCCACACTTCCAATATCACAGCAAATAAACTTTATATGAGAATATCAGTAGAAAAAACTAAATGATTAGTGATAAGTAAAGAGCCGCGTAGATGCAAGTTAGAAATAGACAGCAAAATTGTAGAGCAAGTAATGAAATTCAATTATCTAGGAGTAGAGATCACTAGTGACAGGGATATAAGAACAGAGACCACAACACAAGCAACAAAAGCGGCAAGAGTAAGTGGTTGCCTCCGAGAAACCATATGGAGAAACAAATATCTGACCACGGAAAGAAAAATAAAAGTATACAAGACAACAGTAAGACCTATCCTAACATATGCAGCGAAGACAAGGACCGATACAAGAAAGACGAAACAACAAATCAACAATATCGAAATGAAAGTATTAAGATCAATAGCGGGCATATCATTAAGAGACAGACAAAGCAACAGAAGTATACGAGAACGATGCAAAATTCAAAATATTAACAGGTGGATAAAAACAAGTAAGAAAAACTGACCCAGATAGATTAGCGAACATCTGTAAAAACAATAAGCCGTATAGCAGAAGTTTTTTTACCCGTTAGAAGGCCGCCGAAAAGGTGGAAAGACAATGTACAGTTAACAACAACTGAAACAGAATAAGAGGCAGACAAACAGGAGTAATCCTAGTCGCGCGAAGAAGAAGAAGAAGAAGAAGAAGGTAAGTCTAAAAATAAGACTTTGCGAAACATTGAAAATAATGGCAGCTTACTTCGACTTGTAGATCACCATTTTAAAGCATCCCCACTGCTCTGTTATTATTATTTACATATACACTGCATATATACACTGCATATTATTATTTATAATTAAAATGTCTCATTATAAAATGAAACATTTGAGATGTTATGTTTTCTCTATATTATTGTACGGAGCGGAGGCATGGACGCTTACAGACACCACTATTAAAAAACTTGAAGCATTTGAGATGTGGCTTTATAGAAGTATGCTGAGAATATCATGGACAGCAAGCATAGTTGATTTTATAACGATTTAAAATATTCATTATATTTCTGAAACCACCTTAGTCCCACAGAAAAACATGTTAGTGTAATAAACTCAAAATCGCTAAAATGTGACTTAGGTTGTTTCTGAAATAAGCGACTCATTTATTTAATTTTTAGCTACATCTCTAACCTATGTCTCACACTTTATTTTTGTACAGAATTATTGTTATTCTAACTATCCGCTTTTTTATACCCAAAGGAACGTCACTGTACATATGTCTATGTCGAAAGATGTAGCAACGGGATTGCATATAGGTATTTGGATACTTTTTCCTTCATTCTTCCTTGGAACCGCTACCTGCTCGAGCTTTTGTCACATTTCTACCCCACAAACTGAGGTCACACTTATTGCAGACTAACAAAGACCCCTTCGTGAATCCCATTCAGATCTGATGAGAATCAGAGGTACATCTCGAGTACGTGCCCCGATTTGGGGTCTAAGCGATTTTCTTCTACTTCATACTCTTCTTCATGTGATGTAGGTCACAACAGTTTGATCATTTGTGGGTAAAGTTAAAAGGTTTTTATATGATAGAGAGAATCATTTCTAGCTATAAGTTTGCAATTATGTAATATTAAGAATATATAAAAAAGATGGAACATTGTTCAGAAGAAGATAGTATTTTATACAGTGCATTCATAAAGTGAGGAAACGGTCTATTATCTCATAACTTAATTATTTTCAGAGTTAAAGATCTGACAGGTCGATTTTTATTTTTAAATTATGATTTTTGACGTATCCTTTGGATTTTTTAAATTTAGTCGCATATGAAGGCACAAGTTTACAAAAAAGAATTAAGTCTCTTTAAGAATTGCGAAAGAAAATAGAAAATAGAAAAAGCCACGAAAGTGATTAGATAAAAATAATAGACACGTGTATTTGATATTCAAAGATATTTGCGAAACCTGATCATAAACTGTATTGAAGTAAATGGTGGATATTTTGAACATTTACTTTAAAGTTTTTTGTTTGTTACTTTAAATTATTTTAAATTGTTATTGGTACATTTAGAGAAAACAATTTTTACTGTAAACTAGAATTCATTGGATTTTTAAAGCAAATAACTCGTTATCCAATCGAGTTACATGAATCAAACACAATTTTTTTGTGTAGAATTAATGGTTCTTCATATTTTTTTATTATTTACCAATAAATCACCACAAAAATTGCTTTAATTTACTCAAGATAACCAAGTGTAACAGCGCCCTCTATTAGCAAAATTAGAGTCTAAATTATAAATCATCATGCAAAAAAACGTAAAATTAACATTTTAAACAGAGATTATGCGAAAATATACAAAATTATTGTGAAAGCCAAAATCCATATTTAAACTTTAAACACCCGGTATCTCGGAAACTAGCAATAATTTTGTATGAGACATGCTAGGCAGAATCATCATATTTTGACATCTAGGAGATATTAGAGATAGGACATTGTTAATGAATCACCCTGTACATAACTTAAAAAAATTTTATCAAATAAGGTTAATATGGATTCTATTTTTCATTTCCATGATAAACTACAGTTTGGTCATTGTTGTCTTATATAATTGCTCATTCTGTCTTCGGCTCTTCGTTTTTACGAAATATTTACAATCCTTACAATAAAAGCCAGCCATTCAGACGTATCGCCATATAGATTTCGAAGATTACCAAATTGTCCGTCCGAATTCAGCAGCCATATACCAGAATATACCTATCTCTTTCGTAGGCCACGGCTGAGTGTGTGATGTAAGGTGGGCATTACTAAAAATTATGTAAATCTACCTCTGAACTTGCGTCGGTAACACGTCTCATTTAAATATTTAGAGCCTGTCATTATTATTATAATTAATTCTAATTTTGCAGTTAATTGACAGGTATATACATTTTTTGTGTTTGGGTACAGGTGGATTGTGATGCGCTTAACTTCGAGGTCTTCCTTATCGGTATGTGTGACCTACTTTATAAATACCGTGTGTATACAACCAAAATTCAAATTAGATAGCGTAGAAGTATAAATGTATACATATTTAGCTATTTTTTGCTAGGTCTTTATCGTTTAGCTAACAGTTTCACACAAATTATACGGTAGGTATCTACACATAAAAGGAGTTACTTAGTTTCAATAACCAGATCATTTCTTTAAACTTTGTACTACTCCAGTCTATTTGAGAAAAAAATCAACGATTTCACGTAAAAATCTTACACAGGATTCTGTTTCAAGGTGCTAAAAGGTATATGAGGGATAGCTGATGACAAATTGTTACAGAAAAAGAGATACAGCTGATACAAAGCTACAAAGACATACAAAGACGTACAGCTGAATTTGCTGGGTTTATTTTTTTCTATGCCTCGACAACTAATGGTCATTGGCATGGTACAATTAATTTCGCAATAAGATAGTGTAATGTGTAGTGTGTGTTTTTAAATGTCTTGTTACTTAGTAAAGTCGACTTCATTATCTTTTAGACTAGGGCGGATCTGTGAAAAATCGTCTATTTTTGGATGTGCGAGGTGGCATTCGGATTTTTGCAGATAAAGTTAGGTGACAACTTCAACAATAATAATTGACTTATGCTCCTTCTCAAATATGCCCGGAACATAAATAAAATAATTAAAATATTTAAAAATTTCGAAAAACATCGATTTTTTTCTAATTTCTTTGCTTATAACTTTAAAACGATTCATTTTGGAACAAAGTTGTAGGGAAATAAAATAAAGATAATTGAATTTTGTATATGATAAACGACTGGTTAAAAATGACTTTAATTATTACCCTTTCTGCAAAATAGCAATAAACACAAAATAAGGGGTAAAATAAGCATGTTCGACTGTCGAACGTTCTTAGGCGGTGCGCGGTGGCTTATTTCTTTCCATGTATAGCAAAATCTGCCGATTGCTCTTAACCGAGTCAGTGTGTGACCTGCTTAAATCGAAAGGATATTCAATTTTGTACATATTCACTAACATAGACATTAACATAACTATTTATACAGGGTTTTAATTAAATTTTTTTTAATTAAATTAATTCCAATATTTAGATTACGTCACTACATCCAGACGGATGACGTCACTAGTATGATATTTATGCCAAAAAATATCCAGTTAAAAATAAAAATCGATCTGTTTCGGGATTTATCTCCAGAGTTGCCCATTCTCAAGAAAATAAATTTATTCCAACTCAAACGTCCTCAATGTATTTGTTTATAAGCCAAAACATTGTTTATAAATTTAGTACAGTGCTGAGGCCGCTTAAATAATCCGATTTTAATTCTGTAAAGTGTATTAGATAGGTAGAGAACCTCTTTATATGAAAAAAAATCAGCAAACTTCTAAAGTTTCTACTTTTTGTTCATCAAAACAGTTCAGTTTTGTGTCTAAATTGTTTTTAAAAAAATTCAACTTTTTTAAAAAAATTTAGATTGCAAAATTATTATGCAAAATCTATTAGGTCGATTTTAATGAAATTTGGTGGACGATTTAAGTATGTTGTAAGAATTTTTTAAGCGAATTATGAAGGTTCTAGGTGCAACCAAAGTGGTTAAAAAACATTGAATAAAAACAGTCTTTTTTGCCCCCTTATTTTCTATTTATTGCTATTTTGCAGAAAAGGTAATAACTTAAGACATTTTTGACCTATCATATATCATACAAAATTCAATTATCTTTTTTTTATTCTATACGACTTTGTTCCAAAACGAACCGTTTTAAAGTTATAAGCAAAGAAAGCAGAAAAAAATCGATGTTTTTCGAAATTTTTCGAAGTTCCGGGCATATTTGAGAAGGAGCATAAGTCAATTATTAGATATTACCATTGTATAACTAGACCAATGTATTGTGTAGATAAACAATGATATTACTGAAGGTGTCACCTAACTTTATCTGCAAAAATCCGAATGCCACCTCTCACATCCACCTCAAAACAGATCCGCCCTGGTTTATTTACACAGAGACGCTAATTGTATCCGAACGTCTGCGGTCCCTACGGTGAGTACCGATCCCACAAGAATAGAAGTTATCTTCATTTAGCTTCTTCTTCTTCATGTGCCTATCCGTGACGAATGTTGGCGATCATCATGGTAATCTACACTTTATCTGTAGCAACGCGAAAAAGCTGCACAGATGTTGTGTTGAACCAGGTTCTGAGGTTCTTTAACCAGGATGTTCTTCTTCTTTCTGGACCTCGTTTTCCAAATATTCATCCTTGCAAGATGGAGGGCATATCTGGATTCATTTCGCATAATGTGTCCAAAGTATTCCAACTTACGAGATTTGATGGTGGTTAGTACCTTTTGGTTCTTCCCCATTCTTTTAAGGACCTCCTCATATGTTACCCGATCAGTCATTGGCAGTTTAAGAATTCTCCGATATAGTCACATCTCAAATGCTTCCAATTTTCGGCACGTATCTTCGTTCAAGGTCCATGATTCAACACCATAAAGAAGGACAGAGAAGACGTAGCATTCTTACTTTTATACCAAGAGAAAGGATTTTAGCTTGGTTTAGTTAAATAATCATAAAAAATGAAAATAACCATTATTTGCATATATTTTATATCTATTGCTTCTTATACAGTTTAGAGAAAAATATTTCAAATAAAAGTTGTATATCTTAAAAAAATCTTTAATTTGAAAGCTTCTAAATTAAAATACATAAACCAAAAACCGAGATAATTGAAGTTATTGAAGTGTGCTAAATCTCACCTAGATCGACCAAATAATTTCCTATTCAATTTGTTTAATCCGGAGAGCGATTATTCAAACAACTATTTTTACCCAAACAGCAATCCTAGAGGTATTCAGCCGACGGCAATCGATTCTTTGCGATTTTCGAAAAAATTAAAAAATACAATCCGAAAATCTAAATTTTTTATCGTTGGAACCAACATTCTGGTGACAGTCTGAATTCGTGCCTTCTAAAACTTGCAAGGCAAACAAATGATAAATGAAGTAGACTAGGGGGAATCTAAGATTGCATTCCATATCCCGTCGATGTATAGGCAATATTCCATCAAATTATGATTCTGTGTATTCTTAATAGAAGTAAAACTAAGAGAAGATGAAAAAAGTTAATATTTCATTATGTTTCAGAGGCAATTACCATCCTCTTTCGTTTCACCCAATTGGGATGCATTTTGCTTTCTGAGCAGACCACAGGCCTCACTGAAGATCCCAATAGGGTCAAAAGTACGTACCCTTATTGATTTTGTGACCATAACTTAGCTAGTAGCTCGTATGGCATGCGCCAGTCTACATAATCATTTGTTACTTAACCTTGTATTTTTTTGTAAACTGTATCTGCCATGTAAAAAACTCTTGGATGATTCGGGATTATTTTTGTTGTAAAACTGAACCGAAATAAGCCCAGAAAATAATATTTATCCAACATCTTTGATTTCATATTAGTGATGAATACAAATTTTTTATATTGCTTACATCACCATAACAACATAACCACCTGTAAGTGTTTACCTTTGGTCGCTGCACCCTATAAAATTAAGTAATTTTTTACGAGTAGCCATCAATAAAGCGGCCAGAGCAGTCGATTCCCCTTGTCTTAATTTGAATAATTCCAAGACCTGCCATTGCCATTATTATTGAAATGAAATTCAAATTCGCAGCCAAACTCACAGGTACACTTTTATATAGGAAATGTTCGTGGATCGTGGAGCGACCAACAAGTGATAGAGATATTGTTGTTCCCCCGAACATCTGTCCGAGTTGGTAAAAATGGGGATTGGCTTTAGATTTTTAGGATTTTTACCGATATTTATATTTAAGAAGTTGATTTAGAGAAGAATAGAGAATAATAATTAGAGATGGGGCATATTGTAACATAGAAGTAATGGATATTATACAGGGTGCGCAAATAGTGCTTAAAAGTAGGCTTTATGTAAGACAATTAACAAGGCTATGGGATTATTATATTCATTTATAAAATTTTAAAGTTGAGACAAGGAATATCATTTTTTGTTTATAATTTTATATTTTTCTACATACAGCTGAATAATTCCTGATTATGTAATTGTCTCAAACCTTCTTTGAAACCTTTTGAAGAAACTTTTAATTATTTTAATTCAGAAATAATATAATCTATACGATATTTGTATATCGCGGCATAGTGACATTCAAAGCGGTTCAACCCATAGTGACTTACCAGTAATAATACTGATAACCAGTGATCAGTGATGAGTGACGTAGGATCCAATAAATTGCCATCTACAATCACTACACTCAAGTTTGTCTGACTTCCTTCTATTTTATCTCATCTCTGTCCAATTTTTTCTGACCCCCTCCAATTTTGTATGACTCTCTGGAATATTTACTGATTCCCTCCAATTTTCTTTGAGTGTCTACAATTGTATCGTGTCATTTTCTAATTTTCCCGACTCTTTCCTGTTTCATCGTGTTTCCCACTAATTTTTCCTGACTCCGATTAATTTTGCCTGACTCCCTCTAATATTTTTGACTCCCTCCATTTTTTCCTAACTCCCTGCAATTTTTCTCAATTTCCTTCTATTTTATCGTGCCTCTGTCGACATTTTTCCTGACCTCCTTCTATTATATTTTGTCTGCCTCTAATATTTTCTGACTCCCTCCTATTTTACAGTATGTCTCTTCAATATTTTCTGATTCCCTCCAATTTTTTCTGAGTGTCTACAATTGAATCGTGAGTTTTTCTAATTTTCCTGACTCCTTCCTATTTTGTCGTGTCTCCCACTAATTTTCCCCGATTTCCTTATTTTTTTGACTTCCTCTATTTTTCCTAACTACCTGCAATTATATAAGAAATGTTCGTAGAGCTGGAGCGACCAACAAGTGAAAGAGGTATTGTTGTACCCCCAAACATCTGTCCGAGTTGGTAAAAATGAGGGACTGGCTTTAGATTTTTAGGATTTTTATCGATTTTAAAAGTTGTTTAATTGATATTGGTAAGATTCATTATTTTTAATTAGAATAAAAAAATAGTATCTCTTTGTTAGAAAAAGTATAAAATTTAAAAATATTTAACATTAAGAATAATTGTTTTTCGATAATATAAAAAACCACGAAACTCTCCAAAACAATACAAATGTTATAAAAATGCAACAAGAAACTATCTTCCATTAGATATTAATTGACGCATAACCATTGCTGCAGCACCGAAAAGTTGTGATATAATCACAGCAGTTCTATGAAAGAATACTTACTTCTACTTACTTACTTATCCATGGATTTAGGCCACATTTTCTGTTTGCCATTTACCACATTCTAATCGTTTTTTTCTTGTCATATATCTCTTCTTCAGTGAGGTCTCTTATTTCCATTGCCGTTTTTATTTATCCGGTCCAATCTAATCTAGGTTTCTTGATTCCATTTCCAAATTGTTAGCGGTATTCTTGTCTCGTCTAGTCCTCTTATATGTCCATACCAGGATAATTTGCGTTTTTCTATTTCCTTCATTTCTCAGTTTGTCCAATAGTGTTAATCTGCAGCTTTTTCTTCAAAAAATCACACACGTCTTTCAGCCGTACAGTCAGCAGCTTTCATTATTTTCTTAAAGATTTGGTTAGTTTTGCTTCTAATATCATCCCTCCATATAATTCAGTGTTGTCGGGGGATTGTCTTATCTTTCTTTATTTTATTTTTTATATTCATTTCATCTGACACTGTATTTGTTAAGTTTACCCCCAAGTATTTATATTGATGTTCCTTCACCATGTCTTTAATAATTTTCCCATACAACCTTCCCTCACAAGGTATAACGCATATTCTCTTATAATTATTGGGGTCTTGTATTTCCCTAAAGAAGCATGTTTTACTTCTCATGTATCTAGGGGGCTGCTCTGCTATTTTTTATCTATTATAGCGTATTTATTATTTATCTAGTTTTTAGATATGTATATCTGCAACTTGTATTTGTCCTTCTTTTAGTTGGTAAGATGGAGAAGTATATAGATATCTTCTTTCTTGTAATAACTCTGAGTAAAATTTTAGTTTTTGGTTCATTTGTATTGGTTCATTTCCTCTAAAGGGTAATCTGTCAGAGATTCCTCAACGTTTTCCATGCCTTCCTTGCTATTGAACTTTTCATTAATATGTTTATATATTTATACTTTTTTCTAAAATTGATTTTTGTCTGCTTTATTTGATTTTTTTGCTTTCATTAGTCTACCTGCTATATTCTTTTTGTCTTCTTGATCTCCTGCATTTAGCCACTTCTGGTAAGCTTTCTTCTGTCCTTTTATTTGGCTATCTATATTTGTTGTCCACCAATACGGTTTTTGTTTTATATTAATTTATCTGGTGATTTTCGCTTCCATTAGATTATTCTCCTGCGACGTGTATTTTATATATCTATCTATAGATAATGGCAAATGATTAGGATAGGGAAATTTTCAAAACCCTATGACATTTAATCTAATCATGGATAAAAGTCATAAAAAGCTTCCATGTAGGAAGAGGATATCGAATGGAGAACGACGGAAATTAAAATTTTCTGTTACGCAGACGACGCAATATTGATAGTCCAAAATGAAGAGAGCTTTCAAAGACTAGTTCACAGATTATACAACAGAACAATACGATATTAACATTACGATTTCAACTCAAAAAACTAGAACAATAATAATCCGTAAAGAATCAATAAGATGTAAACTCGAAACCGAAGGAATTAACATTAAACGAGTAATGGAAATAAACTACCTATAATAGTGGTTACACTCTTCTATGGAGATTAGAGTTTCACAATATTCGATAAAAATATCGATATTTTATTGATATCGTATCGAAAACCAATACGATACCGATACAATACATACCTTAGCAATATTAATGTCGATACGATACTCATTATCTGAAATCAATACAATACTCTTGTATTGTCGATACGCTTGTCTCGATATTATTAAGAATATCGATATCGAGAAAAAAAAAATAAAAGCCACAGTTGTTTGATTATATTTTGTGGAGTAGGTATTTAGATCATAATAATTATTTATTACATAAAAGTTTAATTTATCTGCAACCCAAGCATCAGCTGTTATAATATTTTACACTTGAGTGCATGAACTTGAAATTCTTGAGAGTGAGTAAATGTCCGTTATGATTACACTGTTTATATCATGTGGCATTTGTGGCAAAATTATGGAAGTAAGTGATGATGACTCAAAAATAATTTTTACCAAATACTGAATTGCGATTTATTCCGAATCTCCGGGGTTTTTTCTATATTTTCAAAAGTAGTTTTTAAACAATACAGAATTAGTAAGTATTTGTCGACTTTCAAAGAAGCATTCAGCCATATTCAATCTTTATAAGAATATACTGTTGCGATCTTACTTTTGAAATTTAATGATGTTCTTAGATGTAATTTATCTTAATTAATTAATCAATAATTATCTCATTAATCAAACAGATCAAAGACCAATATAGTGTCAATCTCAGGGCTAAATTATAATATCAATCACTTACTTTCGTGGCTTCAAAGCATTTCTCAGTGGATTCCTAATCGGGATAGATAAAAGAGAGTAAAATAATACACACATACGGATTTCAATTAGAGATTATAAAAATCGTTTATTTTATCTAAATGGCAATATTTGCTTAATATTTCTTATATCTTATCTTTCTATCTTTATTTAATACAACAGTTACAAAAAGGGGAATCTTATTTCTTTTTGTCTCCAAATTTATTTTATTTATAATGAACTATTATGATTTATCAGTAACAAATTGATTTAAGTTTGATGAAATTCCTTTTTTAACAGTGATTGTGTGGCTCAATTTTCAATGTGGTATTTAATACACAAACCATACATTTATGTCATAACCAAATAGACTGACCTTTACTGATGATTTGACAATGTCTTCACACAAAACACGTTTCCTATTGGCTTGGGTTGCGATCCAACGACTCGTCCAAGTCTTCCAGTAATGCCTCTGTTCCTTTGAAAACTACGCCTCGTACAGCCCTCGTTCCTGCCTTCTCCTGATGCCGTGTTCTACCTTTTTCAAACACTTCAACAAAAACCGGGATACTCTAGACTCAAGGAGTTATATACTATCTCGACTCGGTCTATCACTCGCTTCACGATATCTTACTTTTTTATTTTTTTAAAGACAAAACTAACCAACCCGGCGTTTCACTTTTTTGTACACTCTTCTCGAAAACTGGCCTTCGCCTCTCGATCGCCCAAAAAATTCCGACTCTCATTGCTCATTCATTCTCCTCCTTCCAAATACCTCTTCCAGCATTCAAAAAATCAACCAATCCAAAGCAACTTTCAATTATCCGTATTTACCAACACAAACTTTCCTTTTTCTAAATATCTTAATCGATTTCAAGAAAAAATAATTTTCCCCATTTCAATTTTACTTTCCACATTAACCCTCTTTACAAATTTAATAACCTATTATCTTATTTGCTAGAATATGAATTATCGGTGGTTATTCACACCATTCCACGAACACTTTCTTTTTAAACATCACTCTAATTGTTTACTTGAGTCGTATTGTTCCTGGGGTTCGTAAACACTTCTCCGAAACACTTTCTTAAAAACTACCTATACATAATTTGTTTTATACAGGGTGTTCCAAATTTACATGCCCGCGGTCGAGAAAAACGAAAACCTTTATTTTTATTTGAATTTTAAATATAACTATAGACTTTTATTTCTTATGTCAAATAGGAATATAACAATACATACATAAGTTATAAGCAATATTCGTAATGTTTTTAGAATAATATCCATTTGCCAAGCATGCAAAAGTGTGCATAAAGGGCCTACACAGCTCAGATGTATAATCCTTTTTATGTCGATATTTTATCGAGTATTGTATCGATATCGTATCGAAATCAATATCAACACGATATTTTTATAAGAAAGTATTGCCGATATCGATACTCGATACGATACTTCATTGGCATAACCAATACAATACTCAAAACTTAAAAACTGTCGATATTGTATCGTATCGTGAAGCTCTAATGGAGATGTTGAAAAAGAAGTTAGATATCAAGTAACGTAACTGGCACATTAACTGTGAAGTGAAAAATCTATAGGATCAGTATAAGACTAATATTAACCCTTAAGTACTAACACCCCGTCTCGCAGACTTCATCGCTTGTTGAAAGTGGGATATTTCCCTTCCTAGAAAATTTTGAAGGTCACCCGTTTATGACTTTTTAAGTTGGGTTGTTATTTAGTAGTATTGAATTCGCCAATTTGCGGCAGGTTGGTATTCGAAAGATATTTAGACTCAAAGTGTGATTTCCGTCTAGGGAGCGTTCAAGTATTACGTAACGCGATTTTTGAAGATTTTTAACCCCCCTACCCTAAGTAACGCACTCTTATGGGAGTTTAACTATTGCGTAACGCAATTTTTGACCCCCCCCCAACCTGCGTTACGTAATACTTGAACGGTCCCCTAATAGACGGGGTGTTAGTGTTTGTGCCCAGTTCGTCATTAAACATAATGTGCCCCAGTTCATCAGAAAGTTCAAATAAGGGGATAAAGACTATGGAGAAACTCTTTTGAAATGACTTGATGAGGTAGAAGACGACATAAGCGAAGTGGGATCAATTTGTGATGAAAATGTTGTTACTGACTACCATTGCTACACTGTACAAATTTTAGTGCCTGTCAGTTTTTTTGTTTTAACATTTTTTAAAAACTTTTTTATTTTCATGTTTATTACTCTTTGTTTAACTCGATTATAAATTTTTATCAAGATTCTTTAATTTGTTTCATTTTTATCACACTTTTTTTCAGGAATAAAAAGTCACACAAACAATCCTTCCATTCTTGTTATATTTTTTATTTTAATAAATACAGAAAAACTAGATCAATTACTGTGTTTTTTAGATAAATAAGTAATACTTTCAGTAATACATCAAAATATTTTTTTGAATTAAAATATTTAACAAAAAAAATAACCCGTAAAATGTTAAACCCGTCTGTCGGGCGGTTAGTTATTGTTTACGTCATTGATTTAAGACGTTAGTACTTAACCTTTAACTACACATGCTGGCGTATTTTGTACGCCAGATATAAGAATTCTACTGCAAATATATTTAAAAATTTAATTTTTGACCTTGTTTATCTCTCTAACCTATCACTGGAATGTACTTTACAATTTGGGTTACAATTACAAATTGGGTTAAGGTATGCATCAGAAACAAGATCCGACACAGCCAAAACACAGAGTGTCCTGAAAACAACAGAAATAAAAAGGAATTACATTATCACAACAAATATAATGTAGAGGGTATAAACGAGTTCACACTAAATATAAAAAAAAGAATAGAACAATTACATTAGTAAAATGGCGGACACAAGAGTCGTTTAAATAGCAAGAAACAAATCACTAAAATGATAGAAGAAATATCGACCGAAAACGGAAGAGATGAATTGACAATCTTCCATGGAGGCAACAACCAGCCAATGAACAAGTAAAATTGTCTACATAAAAGAGCAATAGGAAGAAGAAGAAGAATCCAATAGCCGTGTCACCCATTCAGTCTCCCAATGTTTATAACTGAACTTGTATATCGTACTTCTTCGCATTATTGTCGCACCCTGTATGATAACAGTTACTTCTATGTTACAGTAACCAACATCTCTAATTATTATTTAATAAGAAAATGTGCTAAATGGATTATTGTTCATTCTAATGTATAATACTATTAAATTATCCACTACTTAACTAGTTAAACGCTTTGCAAATGATTTGCACAAAAATTTACATTTCCTCAAACGAGTAATTCCTCCTCATTCAACGAACACACAAGCTCCTTTCTATTCGGTCAATTATCAAGACAAAAACACTTATTAACAACGATACGATACCGTCATAAAATAAATCTGAATGAAAGACTATCATTAGAATATTAAATAATAATACGGACTAATGCTTTTAATTCATGACAACTTATGAATACCCAAATATATGTACATAAACAATAATCGGCATTTAGGTATGTGGCGTTTTATAAGAGACAGAATACATTAGCGCGTTGGAGCACGCTTATGTTAAACTATGTTAATCAGGCGAGGTACTTTACTGTTCGACACACTGTTCCTCACACAATTCTGAGTGAAAGATTAATAGGTATCGGACCAACGAAGACTGCTATGTGGCCATACTGGCTGTGGCTGGCTTTGCCTCCCCACTAAAAGTTATGTTAATACTGATACCGACGACTTGTGTCCCTTGTCTTATTCAAATGTGCTGCCTCACTATTATCATTTTAATTAATTCAAATTTTGCGCCAAATGGACAGGTAGCGAGAGACCTTTTTATGTCCGGGACAATATTGTGGTTTGGTCAACAGGTGAGGAATTACCGTCGATTTATGAACTCTCCACATCATAATTTTAATATTAAACACAAACAACTAAGAGTATTATAAGTAAGGGGCAGATCGGGAAAAAATTCATTTACAGAATAAAAAGGGATCAAATTATCATAGAATAATATATAGAATTAACTAAAAATTTAGCGATCATGTTGGGAGTCCAAATGAGACTGTGAGCCAACCTCATAAGTTGTAACCCAAGAAACGAGTCAGAAAAAGAAATTGAAAAATCGAAAAATTACTGGGCGCTATTTTCTGGGATAGTCATCAGTGGCGACGCGTGACTTTAAGTGTTACCAAAACCAGATGTAAAAAATCTTAAAAATCTAAAAATCAAAAAAAATTATTTTGAACCTTCCAAATACAAGTTTTTGTTTATTTGCAAAAATGTTAATTGTACAAAAAGGAACAGAATTTCATAAAGAGGATTTTCTCCTTAATCCATTTAAAAAGCGTTTCTCAATGGAAATTAAAAAAATGAGGACATTTAATCTTGCAATTGGGTATTTATTTGGCAGATTTTAATCCACTGCATTCCTGAAAAACTGCTGTCAACGGATGCACAAACAAAAGTGGTAACAAAATAATCTGCAACCGAGTCGCATAAACTCGTCAATATTTTCGTGCGTCTAGTTGGCTTTTTACTGAATTACTATTAATTAACACTCATATTTCTATTGTAAAAAAAAAAATAAAATGGAATTATTTCACAATAGTCATAAAATAATTTTATTTGCAAGAGTCTTAACTGTTACCAATGGTAACAGTGGCTACATGGACGCTTTGCCAGAGGATAGTCTAGAACAGCGTTTCCCAAAGTTTTGTGGTCAAGTAGCACTATTCAAGACAGAAATTCTGTAGGGAGCACTTTCCATATTGCACTTGTATAGGTGCCACAGAGAACGAGAGATATTAGTTGGGGGGGGGGGGGGCGGGATATTAACCATTACATTTTTTATTCACTTTATTCAATCGCAAACATAAGAAACTTAATTTTATATAACGAATAACAAAACTAAAATGAACACACAGATCCTATTTCTAAAATCTTAAAAAACGTAATGTCTTTATTTTAATGTGAGGAATAAGGCTGCCTTGAGTTGCACAGGTTAGTAATATGTATCCGGTTGAATTTGGGATAACTGCAATCGAATGTCATGTTCTGCATTCAGTCGAAATCTATATTTTGTTTTAGTGGCCACATAGGCAGAGAATGCTGCTTCACATAAGTATGTTGTTGCAAAATGGAGAAGAATAATTTTCGCTTTATCTGACAGAATTTTAAATTTGTCTTCGAGTTGACACCAAAAATCTACTAGCGATTTACTTTCAAAATGTTTTTTTATCGCAGAATCCGATGTCAAATCTATCAGACATTCATACTGCTGAGATGTTAAGAAAGCTGGTTTTTTTAACATTGCAAGGTATGGACCTGCAAACCAGAATTTTTCTTTAATTTTGTCGTGGAATTCCTCAGGAAAATAATTATGGAAGTTTTCAAGTTTTAGCAGACGAGTGTGGAACACGTTAAAGACAGCTTCAGGTATGTCCGATTCCAGTTCTTCTCTAAATTCTGTGATTAGTGGAAAGCTATCCAGATTTTTATTTTTATCATTGGCGTTAAAGACAGTTATTGTCTTTCCCTGAAGTGAGAGACTAACTTAATTGACCGTGTTAAAAATATCTGTTAAATATGCCAATTTAAATAACCAATGCCATGCCAAATTAACCATGTCAAAAAAAGTATTTTAATTTTGAAACTCATCTATTTTTCTAATGTTTAATCGTTTATTATCGCCATATAGCGGAGCACCTGTAGAGGCTTCGTGAAGCACTCGGTGCTCCGCGGAGCACAGTTTGGGAAACGCTGGTCTAGAATATCTGGGAGAAGTCAATAAAAAAGGTGTACCATCTCGCGGACATTGACATTTTTACTGATTCGTAGCATTTTGATTACCATTTAAGCAAAAACAGCGACTCTTCTCATTAATTTCGATTTTGCAAAAAAGCTACGCATTGTAGATGAAAACGTTCAACAGAAGACTTTCTTAAAAATACGCTGTAAAAAAGGATTTGCTAAATTAAAAAATGTGTTTAAACAAAAAAGTTATTGCAAGTTAAACCCAATGGAGAGCAGTTTTTTCATTTGTTTATTTTTATTAAAATACGAAATAAAAATATTTCACAATGAGAGTTTTTATGTACCTACCTAGTTACGATATTTTGCAAAAGATCGCTTCAGTAATAATTAATTATAAATTATTTGGCACATATCTTAAAAAAAGAAGTTTGTATAACCCACAAAACCGAACATATTTTTTTTAATTCACAGCGCAATTATTTATTAACATTAAGAGCAATTTGTTAATGAAGTTTTAGCTTTTCATTTCAAATTGAATCAAGTTCAATATGTGCATAATTAACATTGTGAAAACTTGTTAAATTTAGTACACCTAAAAAAAGTACGGAGCTTCAAAACGAATCACGCTGCTTGAAAAAGCAATATTTTAGGTTCTATGTAACCTAGAATCTTCTTTTTTTATTTAATTTTTAACATATTTTCACCCCTATAAAGTCACCACCACACCCAAAAATTGAAGAAAAGGCATACCTTCAGGTTTAATTTGCAATAACTTTTTAGTTTATAAATATTTTTCAATTTAGAAAATCTCCTTTTAAAGAGTTTTGTTTTAATAAAGTTCTCTATTGAATGTTCTCATCTACAGTCCGCTCTTTTCACAATATTGAAATAAATTAAAAAAGTGAGTTTTTCCCTTAAATCTTAAGAGGCAACAGTACAATCAACAGGTAGCGAAAACGCGTTCCAAGATTGCGGCTGTAATTTTGAATATTTTGTCGAGATATTTGGCACACATATTCGTAATATAATGGCGCGTCCGCATTGGTAAATTTTTCGTGCGTATTGAACTAATGGTTCGTCGCAACAATTTGCGTCGCAAGAATTTGCGTCGCAAATTTTTATCAGTGAGAACGCGGTGCTCAAATCATTTATTTGATCTTCGCCACGCAGAATTCTTGATCACACATCACACGCCAGTCCTAAGCCTGGATAAAGGGTAAAGGGAGGTTGGTGTTACCCTTGCTCAGATTACAATCCTGTTTGAGCACCCTGTATTATGTACCTAATGCTTTTCGGTCTCCTGCTTTTCGGTCTCCTACTGTTCGGTCTAGTGAGGTTTTGGTAAAGTGCTTTTCGGTCAAATGATTTCGGCCTCTTTACAGTAAACCACCCTGAGTTGTAGAGCCAATGATGATAATGAAGCGGGGAGAAGGTATAGAAGTATAGAAGTAAGAACGTTCCTTGGCTGCAAAATTTAAAATAAAATTGCTGATCTCTCCTCGTAGGTACTAAATCTTTATTTTTGTTTAGTTTTTCATGATGTTTCATGCACTGAAGTGTAGGACAGCCATTTTTGTTGTATAGGTAGGGCGTTAGAATCGATTCGACCCATTCTTACAAAACTGTGCAGTGTGGGAGTACATGCGAGGAATACCTCAAGGATGAGAACGAAAGGAAGTGTCGAAATGTGCAATCGTCGACTCAACAGAACAGACAATCGTTCAGTGATTCACACTTACATTTAGGTCATCGTCGATTAATTGCTCTTCTCTATGTAGACACGGTCGGGCTGGTGTTTTTTTCTCTCATTGTTATTGAAAAGCTTACAACACCAAACCATAATTATACCGAAGGATTGGCACGAAAAATAACACACCTTAACGCCTTCTCAACCCCGGGAATTGCACTGTTTATCAATTCCACTTTGATATTATTATTAGGTGTGTGCCCATACTACGCTCATCTTGGTCTGTATTTATGGATGTGTTCTTGCGACCAACAAAAAAATTGACGGAAATTAAATAGCGTAAAGTCTTCTTTTATGAATGGGACGCGAACGGGTATGTGTGGGGTAAGCCTGCACTCAAGTACCAGCCACTTACAGCGGCGTGTCTCTCTATAATTTTATTTTTATTGGAGGAACGACATGTAATAGTCGAATAAAATTATAAATTTTGAGCCCGTATATTATATACGGTAATAATTTACAAAAATATAGGTACCTATTCTATATCCAGATGAAAATAAAAAACCAAATTGATTTTCCATAAAGTTCATAAAGTTTGGTCTCTTGCACTTTTGTGGTGAAACTATTGTATCGATTCATATAAAATAAAGAGACTCCAGCAGAAAATGCATAGCACTTCTATTAGTCCAGGAACCGAAGCTTTTCACCCCTCAATTTTTACAGAATGGATCGATTTGCTTGAAAATTTAAGAATAAGTAGTAGATAGTCCAGGGATCCCACCCCATCTCAGAGGTGGAAATTTTTTATTATATTTTGACCACAAAAGTTGATAAAAACATTCATTCCAAGTAAAAAATGTTTTATACAACTTTTTGATAAAATTAATAGTTTTCGATTTATTCGCTATCGAAAGTCTTAGTTTTATATCAAAAAAATCAATGTTTTTCGATAATACTCATTTACGCTTCACTTCACTCAATTTTTGCCGTAGAAAAGATTTTTTCAAACCAAGTTCTTGGGAATGAAATAACCTACAATTTCATATTTAAACATTTTTTTGTATCTCTGATGCTAATCTTTTTATTCTGAAGAAAATTGCATTTTTTACCAAACCACAAAAACTCGTTATTCGCTCCAACTTTTTAAAAACTAATCATTCGAAGTCAGTCAAACTTCTAGACTCTATTAATAATACATAAACAAAGAAGAATGATTAAGGCCAATGACTAAAAACACCGCTAACTTACATTATTATGCTTCCAATTGGATTTCTCCTTTTTTTTTCAAAAAAATATATTGATTTTTTAACCGAACGTTTTTTAATTTTTATCTTAGAAAGTTTGGTAAGAAACAATTTTGTAGGTTTTTATAAGATCTATAAGCCTATTAATATTAAATATTTTCAAAGTCCTCAGTTACAAAAAGAGGTGACTTTGAAAGGGTTGGTAAAGAGGTTTTTGCATGTTATTACAAGGTTTAATTGTCAATAGCTCACTCAATTTTTACCGAAGAAAAAATTTTTGCAAACCAGTTTCTTGGGAATAAAACAAGCTACAATTTCATATCTAAACATTTTTTCGTTTATCTTTCTATTTTGAAGAAAAGGCCATTTTTTTTCCAAACTCCAAAAATGCGTTATTCGTTTTAACTTTATTTTTTTTTAAATGAATCATTCTAAGCCGGTCAAACTTCTAGAACCTATTAGTTATACATAAATAAAGAAGACCAAGTCACTTAATTTTTAAGCTAGAGACTTTTTTTATTTCTTGAGATAGATATTTTAAAATACTTTAAATTAGTTTTAACAAGTTACCCTCTAAAATTGCATAGTTTTCCCGTCTTTTGACTTTGAAACTACAATATTAAGGATATGACGAGGAAGAACTAACATATAATATAAAGTATACTTCGATTACTATTGGTCCTAAAGAAAATTAAAAAATACGGTTTTGTTTATATTTTAAAAGGTACATTTTTGTTAAGTAAAGTTTTTTTGATAAAACCAAAACTTTTGGAGTTATTAGCAGAAAACTTATTAAAAACATTGATTTTTTCGATATAAAACTAACATTTTCGATAGCAAATAAATCGAAAACTATTAATTTTATCAAAAAAATGTATAGAACGTTTTTTTCTTAGATTTAATGTTTTTACCAAATTTTGCGGTCAAAATATAATAAAAAAGAATGTGTGTGTACTTTGTACGCACGTAAGAAGTTATACTTCTATTATATAATTTAAACGAAATTAATATACTTTTTATTTATATTTTGTTTAAATATTAAACTAATTTATACTTACTACTTCTCAAACATTTTTATTAGAACAGTGCCAAAAATTAAAATAATAAAAGAATAAAACACACACAAACACATTAAACAAGCCACAAATGATGTCTGAACATTAATTGTCGAAAAATTTTTTAACTAAATACGTATTTTCTGAAAATACAATTATATAATAAATACACTTACAATCATAAAATGTATTAAAAAAAACAAAAAAGAAAGTTTCTATTGGGACTCGAACCAGCGCTGATAAGCGCGGTTGGTATTGGAATTCATTCGCCTTCAACGCTTAGCCACGGACACTATGTGTCATTATTTACGAAGATCGACTAACTAAACGGATTAAACTTGTGATATTTTGATATTTTGAAAATTGATCAAATTATTTTAATTTGGAATTGAAATGATTTAGAATTAAAAAAATAGAACAAAACATAGAGTAAGAAAACAATATATTAGGTGAATATTGATAGAAATTTTGATGGTAATCAAATTATATAAATAAAAGTATTACATACTATGTATTTTGGCAGATCAAATAGGTAGGTTTATACCCATGATACATTAACAATTATTACGTACCTGTTGCTTTTAAAAACTATTTAAAAGTCACTACAATATTATAAACTTTTTTGTTTCTGTCCTCACAACAATAAAACTAATATATTATACATTTGTTTATCTTTACCTTTACCGAAACCACAGCTGTCCTACAGCTGCCATATCGGATAATTTTTGACATGCCATTTGAACATCCAATCAGAACAAAGTTATAATGCGCATGCGCCGGGCTGATAGGTTTTAACATATAAAAATTCACCCTCTATCGCCGGTAAAGAAGTATAACTTCAAAAATTTCTACCCCCCAAGATGGGGTGGCAACCAACCCCATGGTAAAAGCACCTTTTGGCATCATATAGATTTTGATCCTTGGACTATCCACTACTTATTTTCAAATTTTCAAGCAAATCGATTCATTCTGTAAAAATTGCGAGGTTTTGTCCTATTTAAAGCGTCATTACTTGGACTATACTATCCTAGTTAACCTACTGTCTTGGTTTCTGAAGTAAAACGTGCAATTAAATCGCTAAAGAGAAATAAATCCTCAGAAATTTACACAATCTTCCTCTTCTAGTGCTGTCTCCACTAATTAAGGTTGGCTATAACCATTGCAAATTCGTTTCTATCGTCTACTCTTCTTAAAAGCGCCTGTATGTTTAACCCGGTCCTATCGCGAATATTTTTCAGCCAGAATATTTGTCGTCTACCAGGACCCCTTTTTCCTTCGATTTTACCCTTCATAATCAGTATCATTTCTAAGTATGTGCCCCAAATATGCTGTCTTTCACCTTATAATAGTGGTCAAAATCTCTCTGTCTCTTCCCATTCTGTGCAATACCATTTAGTTCGTAATATGATCAGTCCATGATATTTTCAAAATTCTCCTAAAAAGCCACATCTCAAAAGCTTTCAGCTTTCTCGTTAAGTAAATATTAATAATCCAGACTTCGACACCATAGAGAAGAATATAGTGGATATAACATTTTACCATCCGATATCGGATTTGCAGATTGAGTTTTTGGTTACTCAGAAATTTTCTCATCTTCAAAAAGGCTGCTCTTGATTGCTCTATTCTTGATCGACTTTCTGATTTCGTATTTAGATCTTCCGTAATCCAGACTCCTAAGTATTTCATTTTGTCCACTTGCTCAATATTTTCATTTTTATTTGACTTCTACTGGTTTTCTCTGGTATTGACACAATACCAGAAGAAATGCTGCAGTCACTAGCTGACAACGGATTACAGATATCTGTGTCGCTGTTTGGAATTCGGGAAAATGGCCATCTAATTGGTGTACTTCACTTTATATTCAACTGCACAAAAAAGGAGCCACTACCAGATGTGAAAAATACCGTACATTGTCACTAATAGCACGTGCGAGTAAAATCGTGCATTTTATCATGTTGCATATCATCAAAAACAGATTAGAAACTTACCTACGTTAACAAATACCACAGAACAAGCAGGGTTTGTAAAGGGAAAAGGTGATATAAACCAATACTGAATCTGAGACAACTTACTATAACGTCGATAGGATTTCAAGCACCTATGATAATATGCTTTGTTGACTACCAGAAAGCATTCCATTGTGTAAGCAGAATAGATCTAGTTTGATTGGCGATGACTTCTACAAATTCATCTCTAGCTTGTACTCTTCTTACTAAGGTTTGCGAGGTCCAGTGCTGCACAATCATTGATCTTATGGAGCCAGGTTATTTGTCGTCTGCCAGGACAGAACTGAGCTTTCTTTGTGTTTGTCTTTCATTGTCAGTCCATGGATTTCTTAAATGTGGCGGAATATCCACATCTCAAAGTTTTCCAAGCATCGCGTCGTAGCGAGCTAATTGTCAGCGTCTAGGATTCCATGTCATGTAGTAAATACTGAGGATATAGCATTTTATCGCGCGATATCGTAGAGTTAGATCAAGATCTCGGTTAGTGACGATTTTGTTTATTTTTAGAAATGTGTTTGTGGTCTGTTCTATTCTACATTTGACTTCTTGTTTTGAGCCTAAAATCGCATGTATCCCGCATCTTAGATATTGAAACTATTCACATTTTTCAATTAATTTATTTACTAATATGTTTAGGTATTATTTTTATAATTACCATTATTTTATCTCGTCATTACCTCATCCAGAGCTAGTGCAACTATCTCCTCAGAATAATAATGTGAGAAAGAAAATGATATATAAAAGTTAGCAAAGAAAGAAGCAAAGCGCGCTGTAGCTAGTGACAAAGAAAGATTGTCGTCTGGAAATCTGCATGAAGAATTGAAAGCTCAAGAGCCGGTGAAAAGGATATACAGCATTGCTGAAGGAAGGGTCGAGTCCTATCAAAGGATTATGCGGCAGATTAAGAGTGACGATGGAAGAGTGTTAATACCAAATGTCTTCACGGAGTCCCTTCTGTTTATTCTGGTTAATGATGTACTGACAAAGAACGTAAGAGAGGGTGCTCCTTGGTCAATGCTCTCTGCTTAATATATCGTGAGAACAGAGTAAAGAAATGTTGGACTACAGTCTTAAAAAGTTTAATAACAAAGACTGCAATGGTTTGATCAAGTCAGACGTAGAAATAAAAACTATGTGGGATGAAGAAAAGATCTGTTAGAAGTTGAGGAAAATCGAGGAGATAAGTATTGTGTAGCAAAGGAGGTGAGAAAAAAAAGTGTTAAATAAAGAAAACACGATGGACAGAAATGAGTGGTGAAGAAGAGTAAGCAAGAGTGACCCCTGAAAGCTGAGTAATAAGAAGGAGAAGAAGAAGAAGCTATACAGTGTTTGAAATATGTCACTTTCGTAGTATACTAGAGTATCGTTCACTTGACTGGACTCTTTGCTTTTCACGTATTTTACCAAAGGAATAACATTATTAAAGGGACCTTGAAATCAGTGTATCACCTTAGAGGAAGAATCATCATTAAGTAGCGCTACAAACCTGGGTGGGTGCTGGCTGACTGTATAACTTTCTTCCAATTTCTTCGGTCTTCCATCAAACTAGGGCCAAATGGAATCTTCATTTTCCGGAGATCTGCTTGGATGTTATCTCTTCATCGCATTCTGGGACGTCCAAGTGGTATTTTGCCTGTAGGAATCTCCTCCCATACCAGTTTTACAAGTCTTTCGTTATGAAGTCTGTGCACGTGGCCTGCCCATCTTAGTCGCTGTGATTTAATTTCTTGGGCAATATCGGTGTCATTGCAAAGTGCTTTTAATTCGATGTTGGTTCTGATCCTATACTGGTTTGTGTTAATGTCGTGGTGAGGCCCGAAAATTTTTCTAAGTATTTTTCATTCAAAATATCTGAGCTTTTCTTCATTTGATTTGGTCATGGTCCACGTTTCGCATCCATATGTTAGTACTGGTCTGACGATGGATTTATAAATTTTGATCTTGGAACTCCTTGTAAGATTTTTTGATTTTATAAGCTTATCCAGTGCGAATAGATAGCGATTTGCTGATTGGATTCTGTCTTTTATTTCTTCAGTAACATCGTTGTCACCTGTGATTACGGCCCCCAGATACTTAAAACGTTGTACTCTTTCGAAATTGAAGGTGTTGACCGTCACATTTTGTCCTATCCTATATCTTCGTGTCGTTCTATTTATACACATATATTTCGTCTTCTCTTCATTAATCCTCAGCCCTACTTCGCTTGTTGCTCCTTCCACCTTGTTGAAAATGGCTTTTGTGGAGAGGATGTAGTCTCCAACGAGATCAATGTCATCTGCTTAAGCTAGTAATAACTTAGGACCTTGAACCGATATCAATTCTGTCCTTATTTCGGACGACCTCATGGCTTTCTCTAATACAAGGTTAAAAAGTAGTGGAGATAACGCATCACCCTGTTTGAGCCCACTGTTGATTTCAAAGCTGTCAGACAGTTTATTATTTACACGTACTTTTGATATTCCACCCTCCATACATACTTTAGTCATCCGAATGAGTTTCTTTGGTATTGAGAACTCCGCCATGGCATTCCATACTTGGCTTCTTTCTACATCATATGCCTGTCGAAAGTCTATGAAGAGATTGTGTATGGGTCTGTTATACTCCCATCTCTTTTCTAGAAGCTGTCTCAGCGTGAATCTCACCTTATAGGAATAGTATGGTGAAAAAAAAATCAAATTTCAATTATTAAAAGTTGTTTGATTAGTTGGATCAGAACTTTTTTATGTGATATAAAATATTTTGATTCAAATTTTATTCACAATTGATCACAATTTGTCAGTATTTTGATTAAGAGTGAATTGAGACAATATTAGAGTTAACCCTGAACTTTTCGAGTTAAAATATCACATCGTTAATAACTGGGTATAGTAGCAATACGTTCCGAACATCAATTACCTTTCATTCGTTTGAACTGTCCCCACTAGCGAACGTTACCTGTATACCTACACTACATGGTCTCCGTCATACTTATAAGTAGTACCTATTTGAAAAATTATTACTCTGTTATTCCTGTCATAGTTACGATCGCGCTGAAGGTGTGTCAAGGAAATTTTTAAGCGGTGTAATCAGCAAAGATTTATGCGCTGGCATTCGATGTCTGATCCAAATTATATAATTTTCTTGTATTTGTTTTGACCTTTTATTTAACTTTAATGAGTCTCATATCACAACTTGCTTGATACTTCCGATTAGCGCTATAAAAGACCAAAATATACTGCTACAAATAATCGATGCACCAATTTTTTTTCTGTTGTGTATCAACCGTGCAAAGAGCCTAAATACAGCAATAGGTCTGGTTTGATGGCTTAAAAATCAGGATCGTCTTTACTTATTTAAACTCCTCAGGTTGACCAGCACACCAAACTAGATACAGACCAGGACGAGCATAAAATGGATAGAAGGCTTAAAATTCTTATTTATCTATAATGGAAAAATAGGGACAGGGAGATTACACCAAATAATTAAGAGAACTTAATAAACTTTGAATAAAAAAAATGAAATAAGAAAATACTACCCTGAACTCCAATATTCTACTGACTAAACTATTAAATCAGATATTACTGAAAACATTTAATTGTCTGCAATGCATTTTCATAGCAAAACAGCTATTGGAGGTAGGCGCAAAATCTTGACCCAATGCTATTTAAATGCATTCATTTTTTTCGAATCCTGAAAAAACTAATAAGTATTATTGAAAAATTTAAACGCAGAATTATTAAAGATTACATTATTACCGAGGGCCGAAAGTCCCTGAATACTTCTTTAATGTTTATTTTAATAAGTTATAGGGGTGAAAAAAAGAGAGAAATTTAGTGTGATTTTATTTTCAAATATTTAATTCAAAAGACTCCTTTTGTTTATTCTAAGGGACTTTCGGCCGTCGGTGATAATGTAATACTTATTTCATTCTGCATTTAACTTTTTCAAAAATATTTATTAGTTTTCTCGGTATTCGAAAAAAAATTAATGCTTTTAAATAGCATTTGACCAATATTTTGCGCCTACCCTCTTAAGTTAAATATTTACTGGAATATTTATTGTTTTTCTTCTAACAGTCGGTTTACATACTTTATTAAAATTAGTATGAAAGTAAAATAATCAATGTTTTTAGGTTATTTTTTTTCATACGTATTTCGAAAGTTGATCAAGTTTTGAAACATCCCCAACAGAGTTTTTCCAACAAATTATGAAATAGATATAGAATATGCAAGGAAACTAGAAGAGAGGAGATGCTAACGAACAATTATTATTCTCTCTAGAGGAAGAAAAAAATAACAGACCGAAAAAAAATTTACTTAAAAAACTAGAAGTAGCAGCAATAACAATAGCTTTGATAAGATAATGGTTAAAAAACGGCAAAGAAAACACAAAAAGGGAAAAAGGTACAATATGGAAACGTGGAAGCTGAGAGAACCATCGACCATACTATGCAGAAGAGCTAAGAGGAATAAAAGGTATAAATTTAACACATAATTACAAGAATAGGTATGTGATATGTGGAAATAAACGATAACAGCAATAATCAGCTGAAGCTCAAGCGAAGAACTACTCAAAACCAAAAGACAAAACACTGAATGACTTGTTAGTTCGATGAGGAGAAGCGAAGGAAATAAATCGGAAAGGGATAGAGAGGACATAAAATATGCCAGGCGAAATATGCTGAGAGATAATGATAAAGAGAATTAAGTAAATATCGAGGACCAAAAAAAATATTCAGGAAGAAAAAAATATCTCAGAAAAACATTAAGAAATAATAGACAAATTTCAAAAATAAGGACTCAAATCATTCTATCAAGAACTCAAAAATATTTAAAAGATGGAAAAATAAAAAACATATTTTAGTTATTTAGAAGAGTTAAATATAAGAGAAGGGTAAAATATAATCAAAATGAAGCAATTAAAATTCCAGTACAAGCTATACAGGGACGCATAAAAAATATGGAGAGAGGAAAGGAAGATGTGAACAATAATACTTATATGGAGAAGGAGCACCCGGGAGATGAAAACCAACAATCAATAGAGAGGACAGAATACAAATGAAGGTCAAAAGATCTAATGTTGTTTAATAGAGAATAGATCATACTAGGACACCAAGAAAGTTACAACCGTAATGCGGAATGCTCATTAGCCTCAACGGGGGCCTCAACGTCTAGATTGGGGCCGAGAATATTTTACAAGAGGAAGACAGACAAGAAATAGAACAAGAAAAAACAAATAGGAACACGAAAAACGTTTATAAAAATATTAAAAGACAAACGTAAAATACGAACATAAACAAACTAAATAAAAATAAAGAGGCAATAGTTATAATAGAAAACAATAAATATAAGCAAATATATATTAAAAGACAAACGGAAAATTCGAACATAAACAAACGGAATAAATATAAAGAGGCAATAGTTATAATAGAAAACAATGAATGTAAGCAAATATGGGCAGGTACCTACAGAGAACACTTGATGAAATACACTGGAGAAGAAATGAACGAAGAAGAGGAAACGGTGGACGAAGAAGAAACAGACGAAGTAGACATCGAATTCTTAACAGAGCCAAGATTGTGGGAATTGGAGGGTGTAATACAGATGAGCAAAAATATTTCGAATTTCTTTAAGTATAACATATTAGAAGATAGTTGAACATTTTCAGTAGTTAAAAGTAAGTACCTACTTAGTATTTTGTAAGCAGTGTCTTTCAAACACAAAAAAGAAGGTTTAGCAGCATTGTTTTATGACGTTCTAATACCTATATTGCTTTATTAATTAAATCGTGATCGATTATACTCTTTTATTAATCTTTACTTCGGTCTCATTAGTGAAACGAAGGACATTTTTCTACTTAGCGATAACATAAAATCACGTTATTAGAATATTATTGACAATTAAGTACCAATAAATTTAAGCAACAAAAACTTTATTTACATTTATAGACGAGATGTGGTGAAATGATTAATGACAACTTCTATTTGTACTGGTTGATAAATGAGCTTTACGTTTTTATGATATATAGATTTATTTTAAATAAACTAGAATGATAGAACCAAACAAAGCATAGAAATTTAAGATAACAACAAGTAACAAATAGAAAATAAACGACTAAAATATCAAATACAATCATCAACTGCATCAATATTTCCAGCTCATGTCATTAATAGGGAATCGGCACATTTTTTTATTACATAATAATGTTCAGTTTTGTATAAAAATGAGATTTCCAAACTTTTACGCTTCAAAAACTCATAATAACTTAGAAGTACAAATTTAAAGTCTTCTGTATTTTAAAATAGTTCAAATTACCCGTGACGTCACACAGTTTAACTATATGGTTCCGTTTATGGTTATAATTAGGTATATTCTTCTTCTTCTTCTTCTTTAGTTTATTGGCCTCCACCTACTTGGGTATACTTCGTGGCGGAATAAAGGAAAAATATTTATATTCTATTAACATTTATCGTATATCAGTGTAATAATATATTCCAGTTTGTTGACATTGAAGTTTGATATAGTTATTGAAGGAAAGGAAAGAAAGTTTACCACGGAAAATAAAACCATTTTGTAAAAGTACAAGTTTTCTATGAATAGTTCAAACGATCAAACCACTTGTAACGTCACATAACTGTATTTTCTACGGCAGTTTATAACGTCTAATTTAAAATTCTGTTTACTTTGTTGGAAGAATGTAAACATATAAACGGATGACGTCACGACGCGTTTGGCCTGGCTGGAATATGTAATTTGAATTTTTAATCGTCTTTAGGGACCAAACGAAAGCCAAACAAAACTTTTTTATTTTTGATACATGTTTTAAATAATGTTCTGTTGTGATTTATAACATTTTTTTCGAATTTAAGATTTTATGCAAGTTCCCTATTGCCACAGTTTCACGTAGTTCATATTAGTAGGGGAGGCAAGTATGCTAAATTTGTAGTTACTCGAGCGTTATGGGGAACTATTGGGTTGTGAAGGTTAGGTCCTAAAACAAAAAAAAATAAGTAAAGTTTTCCATTTTAGTGGGCACTTTCCATTTTTAATATAATCATTCCAACAATCGTTTTTTTTTTCGATTATAGCGACAACTATGCATAATTCGAAAAAACGATAATAAATGATGTCATTCGATAGATTTTTAAAAAATATTAAGAACGTATTTTTCAGTTTTTCGATCTGACGTTCATTTCACGAAATATTCGCTTTTTTGTGAAACATTGTGACCCACCCATTTCCTAGCATCCCTCTCAAATCGTCAGATTTTTTAAATATACATTGTTCTGCATCTGCATGTACTTAACTTACCTTATCTTAATATGACGATTTCGAGTTTTTCTAAGAATAGATTTATTCAGAACCCCCTTAACGAACTCCAATGTATTAAGAGTCGATATATGGTAGGGATACATTTACAGGGTACAAGGTTTCTTCTTTTGTGACTTTTTAAAGCGCTCGAATAACTGCAAAAATACCCGCTTGGGCTCACCTACCAAATTTCATATAAAACATAATGTCATTATTTAAAAACAAATTTATGAACGTTTATAAATTATTGCAAAAATAGGAATTTTTTTGAAATTATCTCGGTCAATTGTTTATGAATTTTTATTTAGATACTCTCAGATTTAAGTATTTTTTTGTAAAACTTTTATTAGAACCATATTTTTCTAACATCTAGATCTAGAAGAAACGTTTTATAGGCAAAAATGATTTGTTTCACATTTTATGATTAAAAAAAAAGCAAAACAAGATCAGCTGTACCTACGTCTTCAACGATTTGCCATCAATATACCTTGTAGAACCTTCAAGAACCTGTATGAAATGTTTTACGTGAAATCGATGATTTTTTTACAAGTAGACTGGGGTATATTTCCCAGTAGTGTTAAAGTGAATAGTCTGTGATTAGATGAAAATAAAAATATCTTTTTCTCAATACCCTCAACCTATCCATCAAAAAATATTTTTAAATAAAATTGATTACTACTGATTACTTCCCCTTTTTAACGACCTTCTACACCTTCGGCAAAGAATTAAGGATTTGCATGAAATTTTAGTATGTTATAGTTTACTTCAAAAAACTAAGACTTGATTTTTTAAAAATTGTTTTACCGTGCCGTTTAATTACTATCAAGGTTCAAAGTTAAGTTTTAACATGGGCTCTTATGGGAATTCTTAAAAAGTTAATAACTTTTGACCCCAAATTTACGATTTTTAATTATTTGTGCTCAAATTAAAGGTTTTTTGTAAGGAATAACATATTAAAAAATGAGGATTGTTTACCCTACCATTTATTTTTAATTTATTTATTATAATTAATTCCGTAATTTATTCCGTAATTTCCGTAATTTATTAAAATTTATTTTTATAAAGTATTCAATACTGAAACATATTATTTGAGTATTCTGCTATAAATGCATTGTTACCAACTTTCGCTTGCATATAAGTTTCCCCCCTTTCCTCTGAGAGGCATATCCCGCAACGAAGGTGTAGAACGTCGTTAAATAGTAGAAAATATGATTTTCTATTGATGATATTTTTTTATAAGTATGACCCCATTTTATGTATGCCTTGTTTTTTGGTTTGTCACTTTTTAAAAATTTTTCACATGGTAACAAATTCGACCGTTTTAAGTTTTAACCCTTTCTAACGATTTTTCTATTTAAAGGCCCGTCAAAAAATACGTTACAAATATACCGTGAATGTATTAATCTCTCAAAATTTGCAACCCCAATCATTCAATAACATTTATTTAGACCAAACGGAAAAGTGTCTCAAATTTTGGCCAAATCCACATTCCCATATCTAATCTTCACGATGACTAGCACTTAAATGGTGTACTCAAAGGCTTAAAGGGTTCGCTTGGTCGACTACGATTAATTTACATTTTCTCACAAGGGTCTCAGGTATATTCAAATAAGAAAATCGAATATGCATAATAAATAACTATCAGCTCGTTCGATTATTCTTCGATCCGAAGGGCAGGTCCCACGTGGAGGGTTGAAAAATCCTTCCGCCCTGCTTTTTATTTATTTTGATCCTTTTGTCACATTACACACACCAATATTGTGCAATCGCCTATATAGCAAGGGCATAGGGAAATTTTTGTTAATCTTAATAGTCTCAGGTCCCGATCCGTATTGAAAGGGAAGGTGCAGGGGTTAACCATTTAAATGGGTGTCTTTTACACTTAACATTCATGCAGGTACTTCTGCATAAATTCGCATATATTAAGCAGGTAGGTAAAAAACGCTTCCTAATACGTGTCTCTTTCCGAATGAGATATCAGCTCGATGCCTATGCACCCTTATTTATTGAGGATATTGACTCGACGTATTTTAATAGTGGTACAGGAAGATGGATGAGAGATTTAATTCTGTTTAGACTTTACCTGAGAACTACTTGATACCTGAAACTATAAATGAGCTTTTGGGATGTTCCCAGATGCAAATTTGGGGCAACTCTTTTATTCGAATTATGCATCGCTTATAATTTGAATAGCTTGCGATTTTTCCCATAGTCCCACGAAAGGGTTCAATATTTTATTACTAGCAGAAGAAACGGTTTTTTTTAACGCTAACTGAGTACCTTTGGAAAAAATCCGTTGGATCACCAACCGCCAAAAAACTTATATCAACAATCAAATATTAAAAATTCAATTTACATCATTACAATGAAACAAAAATTAATATAGTTGTTACCACTTACGTGGAATTTAACTGGGATTTAATACACTCCGTAAATTAACATTTTAATTAATATTTATAACACATATATTAAACGTGCGCATACCAAAAAGAATGTCCTGCATTCATTAAAATATATTAAAATCTTTTGAATTGCACACTTGTTGATGCAAAAATGGAGTGAGTGATTTTTTGTCTAAATTCGAGATAGCAAGTGAATGTTTGGATGTTTTATGTATTCGAATGTGTACGTATATTTATAAAAATGTGACAGTAAGGATTATAAGCATTTAAAGCATAGAAATATATTCTGGTTTTCAAAAAAGATATTATAACGCAAATAATAAAAGACTAAGTTTTCAATCTAATATAGCACATAAAATAATATTAAAAATATGACTCTACATCCCACCGAATTGAAAACAATGGAACCTTCTCTGGTTACACCTAAAATTTGCAAGCCATAACGGATGCTGAGAATAAAAAAAATGAAATTAAAAATGGTTATTCATTTTTGATTTACATGTTTACACTGATTGGAGTACGAAGGGAACCATTCTCGCTGGAACTTTACCGCGCTGAGCAGATGGGACGTGAATTATAAATTGTAAAATTCCCTCACCTTCTTTAGTCTCAGCATCCGTTATGGCTTGCAAATTTTAGAAGCCTCGGAGGTATAACCAGAGAAGGTTCCCATTGTTTTCAATCTGGTGGGATGTAGAGTAATATTTTTAATATTATTTTATGTGCTATTATATTCAAAACTTAGTATTTTGCTAGCAGTTACCGCTAGGGCATCCCTGCCATTTTGTTCGTTGCAATCCGTAACTGCACGCTGGGGTTTGTCCTGGTTAGGTCAAATAGAGTGCAGCATATGTGCCTCCTGATGAGAGACTAATAAGTTTCGAAACCGGTATAGGTGCTTGCCGCACTCTCTGATGATTGAACTAGAATATAATGCGGCTATAGTTTCGTGTTGCACCGAAATTGAAAATGGTTATTCATTTTTAATGCAAATAATAACTTCTTCTTCTTAACGTGCCTTATCAAGTTGCCTTGACGTTGGTGATTAACTGTCTCTGTCTCGAGCTACTCTAAATAGCTCTGCTTTCTTTATTCCTGTTGACTCCCTGATATTCTTCAACCAAGAAGCCTGTTTTCTACCAATTCCTCTACATCCTTCGATTTTACCCATCATAATAAGTTAAAGAATATTATAGCGGTCTTCCCTTACTACTTCTCCGAAGTAAGCCATCTTTCTACATTTTATGTTATCAAGTAGCTCACGAGCAGCATGTGCTCTCTTAAGGACTGCCACATTTGTCAGCATAGCCGTCCACGGTATTTTTAGTGTACGTTTTGCAGCCACATTTCAAAGGCCTCCAAACGGTTAATGGTAGATATTTTTAATATCCATGCTTCGACACCGTATAAGGGGAGTGACCAAATGTAACATTTAGTCATGCGCTTTCGAAGTTGAAGTTGCAAGTAATCATTACAGAAGAATGACTTCATTTTTAAAAATGTCGTGCGGCTATCTCGATTCTACATTTTATCTTTTAATTCTAGTTGTTCAGTAATATGGCAACCAATATATTTAAAACTGGGTACTCTTTTGAATTATATGACCATCAACATATAATCGTGAATCTTTATGTGCCAAACGGCTAAACACCATGTATTTTGTTTTTGAAATTAGACAAATATAATACTAACTGCTATATATATTACTGAATATATATTATTATTACTGAATATATTACTGCTAATATAATATTAATAATAGATACTGAATATCAAGAATTATTAAAATATTTATTAATTTGTTTTTCCGCAGTCCTAACGTGGGGCCACAGTAACGTGTAATGCCGTTAATTAACGCATTATTTGCCATCTCTGTAACGCAAATAATGCGTTAGTTTACGGCATTAGACGTTACTGTGGCCCCAGCATAAGACATAAACTCGGTTCAACCCCTTGGAGGTTTAGTAACTCTTTTTGTGTATGTGTGTGTATGTTTTTATATTATGTCTTTCTTTTCTTTTTTTAATATCATGTGTTTTCTTTTTTTATATTTCTTTGTTTCAATTTTTAAATACCAGAGTCATTAGGTATCTCAAAGTTTTTATAATTACATAGTTTATTATTTTGTTTTTCAGTTGTCGTTGTCTGTGAATTGTTCCTTATAACATAAATACTTATCATCATCAACCTGTACGCGTCCAGTACCATATATAGTCTTCCTTAGCTCTTTTCATCTATCTCTGTCTTGTGCCATTTTCATCCAGTTACCGCTATCACTCATCAGATCGTCAGTTCATCTGGTTGGTGGGCATCCTCTGTTCTCTAGTCTTGGCCTTGACTCGACAATACGTATTCTCTATCAAGTGTCTGATAAACTGGCGATGTGTCCTGCCCAACTGTTTTCAATAGGGTCTATTGTTTTTGTTCTACGACGTCTTTCTTCGTTTGGGGTTCGGTCTCTCAGAGAGATACCCAACATCTGGTGCTCTATAGCCCTCTGAGGCACGCGAATCTTGTTCACTACTTTTTGAAGTTATACTTTTTTAGGCGCGATTAAGAGTAAAATTTCATAATACTGCGCGCATGCGCACACAGACAGTATGGCGTTTAGTTGCTATCTTTCAAGTTATGTATAAATATATCAGTGCAAGAAAAGGTGTGAAAAGAATATATTAGTGTTTTTAGTAAATATATTTATTATAATTTTTGTGTCTTTGGATTTGTCTTCCCCAGGAGTAAGATGAGTATTATTAAAACATTTTATTGTATATTTATTATACTTCACCTTGTCTGTTTGTTACCGTGAATTGTCATTAGGTACGTCCGAACCGATACAGACACAGTCCTCGTAGCGTATTTGGTATAGCATTCGGCCAGAGATCGAGAGGTCTTGATTTCGAATCCGGAGCAATCCTATACTTTTTTTTATTTTTTTGAAAGCGGTAAGCACAAAATTAGTTTGGTGTTTAAAAAAATTAAAACAAACTGTTTAAAGTATATTTATTTTTAAGAAATTATATAATAGAAGTATAACTTCTTACGTGCGTACAAAGTACACACACATTCTTTTTTTGTGATTGTTTCCACACCATAAGTGAGTACAGCTGGGTTAGGTTACTTTCAACGTGAGTGTGCACTTAACCCCCACCCTTCCTTCGACCTAAGAGGTCTATTGTGGCTCATCCCTTGGTCAAAAATGTTCCTTCAGCCTAGTCTTTTTAACAAAGTCTAATTTCTTTTTGGTGGTCTTTTGGCATTTAGATCACCACGATAGACATTAAAATCTTATCTAGATCCCGTCTCCTTCTGACGCTGATTATTTATACTATTGTTTTACTAGGATTGACGGAGAGTTTTCCCCTTTCGCACCACCTAATAAGGATATTTAATGTTCTTTGGAGTGTGATGGATATAATATTACAATATTTTTCTCTTACCATAATTACTAGATCATCCGCATAAGCCTGCATTTCTACCCGACCAGTATACGAACTGTTTCGATTCAAATCACTATATTTTATTATTTTCAGAATTAAAATATTACAAAAAATAAGAAAAATTTCCAATGACGCTATCAATACTATGGTTAAAAATATTCCATCATCTTCTCGTCTTTAATACTTCGAAATATATCTGCGTCGTCAAGCACACCTTTTAAGCTAAATAAAAAACGATTTAATTAATCCCACAACTTCTGATTTCGCATTTGCGTATGCACCACATATATATCATAGTTTGCATGTCACCTCCGACAATTATCACTGTATCTGAGACCGTTTGACATTGAAACAAAACAAATTGTGCAGTAATTATCTAGTAGATATATATAATAAGTAATTAATCCGCATATATATCTACGTACTTATACAAACAATTATTAAGAGGAAAAATTGTGCGGTCGATTCCAGACTCCGGTGATCTTTCTGTCTCTCTCGACTCGCTATATTTATCACCGATAAATCTAATTAGTCTCGCAGGAATTTCCCCGTTCACAAGGAAGTCTTGGTGCCAATTAATTGTCGATTTGATTTATTTGTTGTCCCGTGTGAAGTTTGTTTTTCCTTTCAACAACACTCAGCAGGTAGAAAATATTGCTACCTTAGAAGAAGTTCCTCATATTTCTAAAAAAGTCTTTATAGTTTCTCACATTTGATCACAGTTGTTATATTAGAGATATTATGTAGTGGTAAAAATTTATTTGTAGAAGTGTGCGAAAATTATTACCACGAGTTAAAGATTTAAGGAAGGGTTGTGTACCATACTCTACATTTTGAGTTTTTAATTTGGGTAAAAGGAATAAAATAAAGCAGATTGGAAGCATTTGAAATGTGCACATATCTAAGAATGCTGAGAACCTTGGCAGGCAGAATAACCAATGATGAAGTACTAAGAAGGATAGAGAACAGCAGGGAGATACTGGATTCCATCAAAATAAAAAAAAACTACAATATTTGGGTCATATAACACGTGGTGACAGATATGAACTCCTAAAATTAATAGTGCAGGGAAAGATTCAAGGAAGGCGCAGCATAGGTAGACGAAAAATGGCCTGGCTGAGAAACCTCAGGGAATGGTTTGGATGCAGCTCTACTAAACTCTTTAGGGCTGCAATGTCAAAAGTTGGAATAGCAATGATGATTTCCAACCTTCGTCGCGGAAATGGCACGTAAAGAAGACGAAGAATAAATTAAGTGACTTACTAACAATTAATTTTTTTTACCTAAAATGACCGGTAGTTCGCATACTATAATTTGCTATGCATCTTCAGGTCTCTGGGAAGGTAAATAAATGCTAAAATTACAAAATTGTGAATGCTAGGGTACTATCAGAATTCTACTTTTGCAGAACATCATGCAGAGAAAGATTTTAGTACAGTGTAGAGTTGGAAGGCGACGAATGTCATGGATGCGCTATCTCAGAGAATTATCTCTACACATTTTAAATTTAATTACTTGCTGTTGCTGTAAACGAAATGGGATTAAATAAAAAAACATATAAAATATATGCATATAGCGTCCTTTGGCACTAAAAGAAACCGAAAGGGAGTGCTGCCCGACGGTCGTGACCCATAAAGAAAAATTAAGCCAAAATGCCAAAGATTTAATAAGTAAAAGAAGACAACTGATGAAAAAATACGACTCCAACTACACAACACTGAAGAAATTAAATAAAGATATCCACCGATCAATCCGAAAAGACAAGAGAAAATAATACAAGAGAAATAATCAAATAATTCAAGAAAACAAAAGTTTAAAAGTTTTGCGGCGAAATACGAATAACATTGGCAACAAAAATATGTACAGAATAAGAAACAAAGACAACAACATTGCTACGGATAGAGCCGAAATCTTTAAGGTTGTCTAATCGTTTTATCGCGAAATGTATGAAAGCACCAATGCAACGCAAGATCAGCTCCTGCCCAAAATCACAAACCAGGGATCAGAATTAATGCCTGAAGTAACACCATACGTAGTTAAAAAGACACTTTCATAAATGAAAAATAATAAATCCCCTGGCGATGACGGAGTAGTGATCGAGGCAATCAAACAAGGTGGAAATAAAATTATCCAGGTTTTGGCCAAACTTTTCACCGAGTGCATTTACCAAGGAAAAACTATATTCTCAATGGAACAATGCAGTCATTGTTTTATTGCACAAGAAAGGTGACATAACAGATCTAAAAAACTACCGTCCTATCAGTCTGCTATCACACATATACAGGGTGTCCAGAAACTCTACCAACAAACGAAGACAGGAGATTTCTTAGGTAATTTTAAGATAATTCAGCCCAATTCATCTAGTCCGAAAATGCTTCTTAAGGGAGCTAGAGCTCTTTGAAGATGGCGTCATGAAATTAGTTTTTCTTAAATACCTCTAGAACGCTTCTATTTAGAAAAACGAAAATTGGTATGCATATTTACTTTTCAGAGATGAATCGATTCCATCAATTGCAAATTTCTAGTACCGGTCATAGGCGTCCGCTTTGGGTAGAGCAACGGGTATTTTATCGCGTAACTTTTTTGTCCTTAACTTTTATGCATTTCTGACACTGGAATATTAAATTGTGAGATAATCTAGTACTAAAAGGTACTCTTGTTTTAAGTCGATAGGACACACTGTTTTCTAGAAAAATGGATTTGAAAGTTTTTTGTTTTTGGAATTTGAAAAAAAAAATTGAAAGAATTTTTCAACAAAAAACGAAGTTTTTTGCCAACATAAAGTAAGAGTAACTTTTAGTACTCGAATACCTCATAATTTAATAATCTAGTGTCAAAAATGCTCAAAAATTCAAGACAAGAAAGGTATGCTATAAAATAACAGTTGACCTACCCAAAACGGACGCCTATGACCGGTACTAGAAATTCGCAATTAATGAAATCGATTTATCTCTGGAATATAAATAAATGTACCAGTTTTCGTCTTTCTAAACAGTTTCTTTTTGAAATTTTTTTTTAATTCATAAAGTGAAAAATTTTCAAATCGATTTTTCTAGAAAACTGTGTGTCCTACCGATTTAAAACAAGAGTACCTTTTAGTACTAGAATACTTGACAATTTAATAATCCAGTGTCAGAAATGCATAAAAGTTAAAGATAAAAAAGTTATGCGATAAAATAACCGTTGCCCTACCTAAAGCGGACGCCTATGATCGGTACTAGAAATTTGCAACAGATGGATTAGATTTATATCTTGAAGATAAATACGCGTACCAATTTTTATTTTTCTAAATAGAAGCATTCTGGAGGTATTTAAGAAAAACTAATTACAAGACGCCATCTTCAAAGAGCTCTAGCTCCCTTAGGAAGCATTTTCGGACTAAGTGAGTTGGGTTAAATTATCTTAAAATTATCTGAAGAATCTCCTGTCTTCGTTTGTCGGTAGAGTTTCTGGACACCCTGTATAAACTTTTCACAAAAATTTTCAAAAAAGACTGGAGGCTAAGTTAGACTTCTATCAGCCTAGATAACAAGCTGGGTTTAGATCCGGATATAGCACTAACGACCACTTACTGGTAATAAAAAACTTGATAGAGAAGTCGGCGGAATACAACAAGCCATTGGCACTGATATTCGTGGACTACGAGAAAGCGTTCGATATCATAAACCAGCAGAAACTATTAAAAGCATTGACAGAATGCCGAATAGACCATAGCTATACCAACATGATAAAATATATCTACCACAATACAACGGCTAGCGTAAGACTCTCTGATCAACAAACTAATAAATTCTGTATGCAGTGAGGAGACCGGCAAGGAGATCTCAGCAAAGCTGTTCACAACCCTTTTAGAACACACTTTTAAGAAGGCAGATTTGAACGAATATGGTATCAATATAAATGGAGAGAAGCTCAGTCATCTGAGATTCGCAGATGACATCGTCCTTATAGCCGATCGTATGGATGATGCTCGTATGGATGATGATGATCGTATGGATGATGATGATGATGACCGAATTCCAAACGAAGAAATACGTCGTAGAACAAAAACAACGGACGCCGTCGAAAGAATCGCGTCGTTCAAGTGGAATTGGGCCGGACACGTCGCCAGATTGTCAGACAACCAATGGACAAAACGTATTGTCGAGTGGAGGCCACGAGAAGAAGCACTACGGAGCAGAGGACGACCACCAACCAGATGGGCTGACGATCTGAAGCGTATTGTCGGGAACTGGATGCAAGCCGCACAAAACAAAGAAAGATAGAAAGAGCTGAGGGAGACCTATGTCCAGCAGTGGACGAGTACGGGTTGATGATGATCACATCGTCCTTTTTGAAAAATGTTTACAAAAGTCTTAAAAATGATCTTAACTGCTTCGTTTGAGCGAGTCTACAACTTTCTGAAAAATTTTAGAGTGCAGGTTGGACGCGTTTCCGCGTCCCGCCTCATTAACATATTTACGTTGTCGGACTAACGAAACGCGCCTCTAAATTTGTCGGACACGAGATCGGCAATCTTTATTAATTAAATGTAAGTACTTTAAATTGAAAATTAAGAGTTTTGTAATAACAAAACTACCGCGCTAGAGTGACATAATGCGGGTGTCGAGATTTTGTTATTACAAAACTCTTAATTTTCAATTTAAAGTGCTTACATGTAATTAATAAAGATGGTCAATCTCTTGTCCGACAAATTTACAGCCGCGTTTCATTAGTCCGACAACGTAAATATGTTAATGAGGCGGGTCGCGGAAACGCGTCCAACGTGCTCTCTAAAAATGTTCAAAAAGTGGTAAACTCGCTCAAACGAAGCAGTTAAGACCATTTTTAAGATCTTTGTAATTATCTTCCAAAAAGGACGATGTACTGTGAACTAATAGTCAAGTAGTTCCACTCGTGAACAAAATGTTTTCAGAGTGTAACATAAATGTAGAGTTTTTTAGTTCGATTTAAAAAATTCTTGAATAGGTGTGAGGTCGAACAAAAATAATTCTTATTTTACAGAGATAATACCCACAAACTGCGAGGAATCGAGTGGGACACACCCCTCCAGCCCAACACAATGAATGAATAGGTGATTCTGTGAGTACTTATAATTTAATAATACGTATGGACGAAGAAGTTCACACTTCATAAGGCTTTATACATTGTATTTGTCGTCTGGAGATTTTCAAAGAAGAAAAAGACTGATGGTTCTCAAAGAGAGATAGGCCAGTCGAAAAAGTAGACAAGAAAAAACGTTTATTGTTTGGAGTTATTTATTAGACATATTTTTTTATAATCTTAATTTACCTCAAATGGCTTACCATTTGATAGCTCTAGTCTGTTAGGACAAATCATACAATAAAAAACTTTCTTCTTTTTTTTTCGAGTTCCGTGTGCAAAGCTAAACGACGACGATCAAATATTAAGCATGTATTCTGGAGCATATTTTCTAGAATTGGCAATTCTGGGCGTTAGATCAACACATCTTCTTTGGCTTGTCTAGCAGCACGGGCGTAGCCAGGGAGGGTTTTGGGGGTTCATTCAAACCCCCCGAAAAGTTAAGATCTTAACATTTATAAAATTAAAATAAGGACAGGCGCAAGGGAAATCTTTTTATGATTTGTTCAAAACTTTCAATATAAAGTTACAATCATTTCAATTTAACTTCCTTAAATAAATATTTAGCAACATCCTAAGAATTTAAAAAAGCATAAGATCTAAGACATTAATCGTGAGATTTGTCTTAATTATTGAGATTTTTCATTTGTGGTAGCTAACAGGGGCTATGGAGCGCCAGATCTTGGGTGTCTCCCTGAGGGACCGAATCCCAAACGAAGAAATACATCGTAGAACAAAAACAACGGACGCCGTCGAAAGAAACACGTGGCTCAAGTGGAATTGGGCAGGACACGTCGCCAGATTGTCAGACAACCGATGGACAAAACGTATTGTCGAGTGGAGGCCACGAGAAGAAGCACTACGGAGTAGAGGACGACCACCAACCGGATGGGCTGACGATCTGAAGCGTATTGTCGGCAACTGGATGCAAGCCGCACAAAACAGAGAAAGTTGGAAAGAGCTGAGGGAGACCTATGTCCAGCAGTGGACGATTACGGGTTGATAATGATGATGATGATGAACAGGGGAACAGGGATCAAATAGGCATATTGATATGATTGATTTGTAACTAATTTATATTGATTTAACGCTGTACTTGGTAGATAATTATCTTGAGAATTAAGAAAAAAAACTCAATTAGAAATAAATTTTTAAGAAGACTCAAATCAATAGATTTCATTTCTGCTCCCTGTTAGCTATAAGACAAAAGTTGGGCGTCTCGTCAAAATGAAGCTACTCAAGAAAAATGAGCTTGTTGGCAATTCATGGTTAAAATGGGCCTGGGATTTCAAGTATGATATTCAATGTCCAATAAAGTTAAAAATAGACAAAAAGCTTAATTCGTTTTTTTTATTATTTGACTCACGTACATATTATAATAGGACATATTATTATTTTATAGTATAACGTGTAAATGTCTGGAATTTTTCTCTTAAGGTTAGAATATTGTTGGAATCAAACAACATTTCAAGGTGAAGTATCACTTTTCCACATTTATGATTCATCTGGTAAAATACTCTCAAATAAGTGAGTAAAACGATTTTCATGTCGAATTCACGAAGTGTAATTAATTAAATTGCACATAATCACAGAAATAACGTAAAACCATAAATAAAAACCCTAAACGATTATTATAGCGTCAGTCAATAATAAATAAAATGGACGATAATATTATTATTATATTTAAAAACCTTATAAATTTTTGTTATTATTTAAGAGAATAAAAGAAAAAAATAAGTGGTACAGTAGACCGTACTCTAGACTAGCACGAAGCTTCATACCTACTATGTTTTCTGTATTTTACAATTTTAATAATATTTTTAAAATTGAACAAAGTAATTTTATTTATTATTATTTTTAATTAAAAGGTTGTTCAATTCTCTATTCAGTAATATAAACATAAATATAATTATTTATATACGGTGTCAAAAAAAATTTTTCGGATTAAATTAATTGAGACAAAAAGATGAAAGTATGTAATTTATTTAATCCAAAATACATTTTACTGATATCAGAAAACAGGAAAAAAATATGAAGAATAAAAATAAAAAGAACAATTAAATGTTATTTTTCGTTGCCATCCACCTGCCTTTCCGTAGTTTGAACATTTAATTTAAGCGAATTGCAATGTTTATTTTTCGAATAAACATTTTTCTGTTTTCTGAGAACAGTAAAATGTATTTTGAATTAAATAAATTATATACATTCTTTTTGTTGTGTCAATTAATTTAATTTAAAATTTCTTTTAGACACCCCGTATAAATAATTATATTCATGTTTATATTACTGCGTAGAGAATTGAATCACCTTTTAAATTAGCTATCCCACGACCCCTATTCTCATTTAAAAAAATCATCGATTACGTCATCACGCCCAGGTAGATGACGCCACTAGTATAGTATATATACTGATGTGATCTTGATTATTGATATGAGATAATATTTTTATATGTCATTTAATTTAATCAATGCATTAATCATAATCTAATTAATTTACCAGATCACATATCAATATGTTTTCAATCTCAGGGCGAATTATAAATTAATTACTTACTTACGTGGCTTCTAAGTATTTCCCAATGGTTCCTAATCGGGATAGGAAAGAAAAGAGTAAAATAATACACACATATGGGTTACAATTATAATCAAAGTATTGTTTATTTTATTTAAATGGCAATCACTGCTTAATATGTGCTAGATCTTATTATTCTTAAACATAACATTTACAAATGGGAATCTTATTTCCTTTTGGTTTCCAATTGAAAGTTTTTATTATCTTTTAACTATTATGCTTTATTAGAAACAATTCTATTTAAGTTTGATGAAGCTTTTCTGATAATATTGATTATGTTCTTCAATTTATAATGTGGTATTCAATACGAAAAACCCATACATTCATGTCCAAACAAATGAGACTGACCTTTTTCTGGTGAACTGAGAATGTCTTCACACAAGACCCGTTTCCTGCTATCCTTGGCTGCGATCAAAAACCTCGTCCTGGCTTCCAGTAATGTTCTCCTTTGAAGATTAGCTCGTATAGCTCCCGTTCCTGCTTCTGTCGTGATGCTGTATTCTACCTTTTTCGAAACTGCAATCAGCTACCGGGACACTCTTGGCTCAAGGAGGTTCTTTTACTCTCAACCTGGCCTACCTCTCGTTCCACGATAGATACTCCACACTCACGGAACTACACCGGCTTTCTCATTCTCCGTACACTACCGTCTACTACTGGACTTCACTTCTCGACAGCTCAAAACATTCTGATCTCTATTTGTCATTCATTCCCCTACTTTCTAAATATCCCTTCCAGATTCACAAATCAAACTTCCACCACCAACTCTCATTCGCAGTATTCCTCAAAACCAATTTTTAATCTTTCTAAATATGCTTAATGGATTTCAAAAGAAAAATAGTTAATTCCCATTCTAAAATTACTTTCTACTAATTACAAATTTTAATGACCTATTCTCTATTTCCACTAAGTCTTATTTAGCATCGGCTAATGATCGAACCTTCCGCGAACAACGATAATGACCTATTATCGATTTCACTTGAGTTTTATTTAGCATAGGCTAATGATCGAACCTTCCGCGAACAACGATAATGGTACGCGCAATTCACTTTGTTTTTTCTAAGCGCATTGTCCCGTGTTCCGTTTAATCACTTCTTAAAATTAAATATAACAATTTGTTGTATACAGGTTGTTCTAAATTTATATGCCCGTGGTTTGAGAAAATTGAAAATATTTTATATTAAATTGAATTCTGTTTATAATTATCAAAATTTAATTTTCATATCAAATAGAAATATAACAATACAGAGTGGGCCAAATAAAAGTGTCCACCTCGATATTTGGCAGTATTTATTAGATTTTACGAAAATGACGAAACTGGTCGATTTTTTATCAATGGGGAACACATTTTTACGGTAAATACATCTGTCATTTGTCAACCCCCTCCCTTCCACATCCTCCACCCCTTATTTTAAGATAGGGAATGGGGTTATGTGCTAGCTCATGTGAAAGGTTATTCAATTCTCTAGTCAGTAATATAAACATTAACATAATTATTTATACAGGGTGTCCAAGAAAAAAAAAATTAAATTAAATTAATTGACACAAAAAGAAAAATGTATGTAATTTATTTAATTCAAAATACATTCTACTGCTGACACAAAACAGAAAAAAATGTTTTTTTGCCTCTTGGTAGGTTGAACATTGAATTTAAGGAACAAACAATGTTTATTTATCAAATAAACATCTTTTTTCTGTTTTCTGTCAGCAGGATAATGTATTTTGAGTTAAATAAATTACATACATTCTTCTTTTTGTGTCAATTAATTTAATTTAAAATAATTTTTCTTGGACACCCTGTAAAAATAATTATGCCAATGTTAATATTACTGAATAGAAAATTGACTAACCTTTCAAATGAGCTAGCACACGACCCCTATTCCTTATTTAAAAATAAGGGGAGGGCGATATGGAAGGGAGGGGGTTGACAAATGACAGATGTATGTACCGTAAAAATATGTCCCCCTTAGATGAAAAATCGACCTGTTTCGTCATTTTCGTAAAATCTAATAAATACTGCCAAATACTGAGGTGGACACTTTTATTCGACCCACTCTGTATATGCCAAAAAATAGTAATTTAAAAAAAAATCGACCTGATACGGGATTTATTTCCAAAATCGCCCATTCACGAAAAAATTAATTTATTTCCACCTTTATGTGCTCACTGTATATGACCAGAAATAGCTCATTTTTGCCACAAATGAAAATATTCCAACTAAAATTAAATATCTTTCATATCCAGTAGTCACATTTTTTGTTCTAATATTAAAAAAATATTATTGTAGATTAAAAGATTAAAGATTGATATTTAAGCTGGTGGCACAGTGATACAAAATATGTCTTCAATAGATTTCTTGATTAAACCGTATGTGTGTTTTTGAAAAAGTATTATAAATAAACGATTTTATTGGTGCCTCATTAACCGTGGACGTCTGTTACTGTTATTCCAGCCTTATCGCTGCAGTCTTAATTAGAAACACTAAAAGATAAATTTCTCTTCTAGAAGATAGTCAGAGTTGCACAAGAACAAGCTGATAAACCAAAACGAACCAAGTCGAACGGTTCGTTCTGATGGCAGTTGTCGCAATGGCAATGGGCCCGCCACTGAGATATAAAGACATGGGTGTGTCACACCTTACCTGGTCCATCCACATCCACATAATCAATTGAAGGTTTTCAATACGAGCGTGGGCCCAAAGAATATGCACAAAAAATAATCCGTCTTATGCCATCACACCTGCATTTTTATCGTAAATAGTATCCGTTCTGTGTAATCTCTGTCTTCCTCTTATGATTCGCTCATCATAGGCCAACAAAAAAAACGAATAGAGCACATAAATGAAATTTTTACAAAAATTCGATCAGGTTAGAACAATTTTTTATTATAAAAACTCTAAATTACTATTTAACTTTTTACAAAAGAAAAAATTATTATAAATCTATAAGAAATTAGACTACGGCTGTTTATGCTACGATACTGCTAACAAAACATCTTTAAAAAACTTGACAACATTCAAAATACATGCTTTTAGGGATGACAAGAACCAGACCAGTAAGTAGCTTACAAGTTCTAACTAATCCTCCTCCTACCCTATCTGTTCTCCTTCGTAAGGATGTAGTGGCGTCATGTAAGTCGTTTCACTATTTCTGTCCAGTTCTCTCTCTCCTGTGAGTGTTGTTTTGCTTCGGAGAATGAGTAACCAGTCATGTCCTTTATTTGGTCCGACCATCATAATTGAGATCTTCCTCTGGATCTTCTGGCCTCTGCGTTGCCTTCAACTATCATCTGTTCCATGCCTTCTCTTCTTCTAGTTATATGTCCAAAATATCTCAGTATTATATGTCCAAAATATCTCAGTATTCTAACTAATAACTCCCCTTAAACCAACGAAGGCAACTTCTGTCACTAAATTACGTTGCTCGAGTTTCAGCAAACAAAAGCAACGTAATCTACTCATCAATGTTATGCAGAGCAAATGTATAATGTATCTTCCAACCATTACAGAAGCAAAGAAATATGCTACCATTCCTTGAGCCAATAAAACGCTATCATTCATTTTCATTATTATCGGCCGTTTTGAGTCCAGTGTTGGACATAGGCCTTCTGTAAATAATTCCGTTGCATCCGATCTTAAGCACCTTGAATCCAGTTGTGTTGAATGCGGTTGATGTCATCCGACCACCTTGTTGGAGGACGTTTTCGATTACGATAAGCATCGTGTCTAGGTCTCTATTCTAGAATTGTCTTTGCCCACCTTTCATCTTTGAATCTGGCAATATATTCCGCTCAGTTCCATTTCAGCGTTGTAATTCTTTGAAATGCATCCGTAACACTAGTTTTTCTCCTAACCACTGTATTTGAAACTCTGTGTCAGAGGGATAGATTCAACATTGACCTCTCCGTTGCTGTCTGTACCACTTGTATTTTATTGATTACGTTTTTGATAAGGGTCAATTATTTTGCTCCATATACCTATTAGAACATTGATCATAAAATTGAGAAAAAAAACATATTCGTCTTAATTTAGAATAGTTCAGTCTTACACCACCTACTATACTCGTGTAAATTTCCCTTCAAACCTCCGAAAATAGATACTTCTTAAAAAGAACTCTTTAAACATCCCACACATCCTTTGCTTATCCAGAAATCTTTTGAAAATTTAATATCCCAAATACCCAACAATCCATAAAATTTTTCACTGATAATTACAAACTCTTCTCCATGGATGTTTTTTAATTGCATTAAATTTTTAATCTTTCAGATTTATTGATTTTTTTCATTTATTTTTCAATTAAATAAGCAACATTTTAAGGAGGATGAATAAGGAAATAGAGCTTATGCTTATAATAAAAAAACGGAAAACACAATATTTTGGTCACATCGTAAGAAATCAAAAGTATGAACTGCTCCAACTTATAATAAAGGAGGACCGGGAAGAAGATGCAACTCATGGCTTAAAAACCTACAACAATGGACAAATGTGATCTCCATAGAACTATGAACTATTCAGGACGGCTAAAAATAAGATTAAATGGGCAAATGTAATGGCCAACGTCCTTAACACGTTGACGGACAGTGCGTCAAATGTATAAGCAAGTGTTGTGACACTATATGTATTTTGCATAGTAGAATAGAGAAAAATGCAAGGTCTATAGACGTTGTGTCACATTCCATTAATGGAAATTAGACGTCTATAGACGTTCTGTCCGTTAACGTGTTAAGGATAAGGCATAGTAAGAAGAAGAAGAAGACGCAAAATTTTGTAGGTCTTTTTACGGTTAATCTAGTACTAACAACAAGAACTGAAGTTCATCATGTTGGTTTAAGTACATGATGTTGAATCAGCAGGAGCACGATTCGGTATTAAATAGAACCAGCCCTTATTTAAACGAGCTAATGTCCATCTCCTTTGCGAGCAAAAAATGTATGTCAAGTCGTTTTTCTCGATTCGTATTTACGGCAACGTGTTTTTTTCTGTTCAAGAGTCCGTCGTTCAATCTACGAATTCTAAAGGATTAATTGATTACCCGCGGAATTTTTATTGTCGATTGAGTCGATGTGTCATGTTGCCATCTTTGTGTGGATTTGGCGATACGTGTTTTCTATACGCTTACGTATGTGTGATTTCCCTTTGGCCATAAAAAGACGGGTAGTGTCAAACTGTTGTGCTGGACAGACGACGGATACGACGGCACCTACCTACAGGGTGTCGACTCACTATTATGAATTTTAATTAGCTATCATTAAACTAGTTTAAAACAATTATGATCAAAATTGCTCGCTGTCTTCTTCTTGCGTTCGTATTTCTTTAGAAGTTACCAATCAGCATGGCAATTATATGGAACTGTTTCATTTTCTTTTAAACACATAAACACTGATCCAAACGTTTGTTGATTCGGAACTCTATTCTAGAAATCCTTTTTGATATTCTCTACGTTCTGCCACAAAACCCGTAAACAAAAATGATGTCTGCATATTCTGCTTTTAAAATTTATGTGGGATTTTGCAATTAATAAAAATAATTTAAACATTGTACAGTACCTTTATTACCAATGACAAACAATCAAAATAGTGTAAGATAGTAAGATACACAAATAAATAATAACGATGAGGAATGAAAAGTCAAATTATTCAAGAAAAAATATAGAAAAATAAGCCAACGGTGGCAAATTTTTAAAGACATCTAAAAAAATGGATTTTGCCGTGGACATCAGAACTCATCAGTGGATCATGTGAAACAAAAATATCAGAGAGATTTTATTAGCGTATGAGTTGATCGAGGAGATTTTTAATTTTAACGATTTTTGAGTTTTTGATATCACGAATTTTTTGAAGATATTCTTCTTTAGCGGCGAATCGATTGAGGGTAAAATTGTACATGATCCGCGCGCCTGCGCACACTGACAGTATGTAGTTCATTGCTAATTTTTCAAGATAGGTATGTATGTATCTGTAACCGTGCAAATAAGTCATTAAAACAATATATTAGTGGTTTTAGGAAATGTATTATTTATTATAATTCTTGTGTTTTTGGATTTGTGTTTCCCTGTAGTAAAATAATAAAATATTATGTAAGCATAACATTTTTACACTATATGTCGCCGTGTTGTGTAATTATATCCGAAACTTACATGTCTGTTTCTAGGGCCTCGCTGGAGTAGTGGGAAATGCGTTGGCACTGAGATTGGAAGGTTGCGGGTTCAATTCCTGGGTGATTCATTTATTTTTATTTTTGGTTGTTTTAATAAAAATTTTTTGAAAGTGGTAGATAAGAAAGTTAGTTTGATTTTTAAATAGAATACAAATAACCTTTTAAGTATATTTACTTCGTTTAAATTACCTATTATATAATAGAAGAATATCTTCTTACGTGCGTACAAAGTACACACACATTCTTTTTTGCAAAAAGGAATGAATTTTTTATTGTTAAACAACATAATTATTTAATATTACTTAGGATTTAGGATTTAGTAAACAGATGGGTGCAATCACCTACATTTGCCTACCTGTTTACACTGCTTGCCCAGTAGGCATAAACGTTAACACGTAGGCAATTCCTCATAGACCTATTTTATATGTTTTAAACTTTTAATTTCAATAAAATTTGACTGGTAAACAAATGGTTCAAACTTGTTAAACAAAGTTATTTTTTTAATTAATGGGGGGGGATGGTTTGTAAATTTTGAAATTTTCGATTTATTTTATTATTTTAAATGAAAGTACTGAAAACTTCAGGTTGATCGAAGCAAAATTAACGTTCATACAGCATGTTGAATATCCCCACTTTGGTCTATCTTTGCAGCAGGTTCTTATCAGTGCGCTTGAGCATGGTGAGAAACATTCAACACCTGTTCCCTTTTGTAAATTACTCCGCGATTCAAAAACATATTACGGTGTGCATCACTTTACGATTTTTTTAATATGTTTTGAATTGTACTGCATATGTTTATTTAATTTAAAAGTGCAATAATTCTACCACACATACTCAAAAAAAAATTCACAAAAATGTGCTTGAAATGTTGATTTCAAACCCTAAGATTAGCCTCCCTTTAAGGATAGCTATGAACAGATTTTGATAGGCAACCCATAATGCAAGTAGTGATTGTCCATTTGTCTATGCATGAAATTTAATAAAAAAAAATGTTTCAGCCGGTAAACAGATGGGTGAATGTTGACCAAGATTCGGCTCTTAGACTATTTTGAAATAAGCCACAATTATTATTTTGTACATTTATACATTACAATTATACATTAATATTTTGAATTGATTTACAAAGTGGAAGCCGAAACGTCAATAAAATTAATTTCCAAGTTAAATTGTGGCTTATTAGTCTAGTAAAATAAAATTACACTACATGTAAATCAAAATGTAAATTCGTACAGGTTGAAACAAATTTTATATCAAAGTTTAGGTGGGTACAAAAGATATTTTCAAAAAGTATCCAAATCATGTAAGGGGATCATTGTTTAAATAATTAAAAAGGGGTCATTTTTGAAAAAAAAATCCTTTTTAACTGTTGAGGTCATTCAATTACTGATGAAGGTATATAGGATTGTTTTCTGCAAAGTTGAAGAGTAAATCGTTCACATAAGACTTACTAAATTAAATTTGACCCCTTATTTATTTAAATAATTATACATAAAACTTTAAAAACAAATTTGCAAAAAAATATTTTTAGCGTTTTAAATAAGCACTATAAAATATCTTATTTTACAGGAGAAGTTGCGCTATGTTATCAGTATTAATTAAAAAAAAATTGGTCCAAAAATATTGAATATTTTTTGAGATATTGAATTTGTTTATTAAATGTTACTCTATTTTCAATTGCAAAAACGCGGTTGTTACCAAGAAATATTCACCTTTATTAAATCTTATTATTTTTATTTGTATGTATATTTTCGATAAATGTATTGATAAATTCAAATTTCAATTAAACTTCCCCCTAAAATGGCATTTGAAAATTATTCAAATTTGTTTATAATTTGTTTTTTTTTTAATAACGTCGCGGGGATTAACTATTTTGAAATGCCGTTTCGATAATTGGGTTCCTGGGAATTTTTCACTAATTAAAACATTTTTTTGTCTTTTTCTCCTCTTCTTTTTTTTGAGTTATATTACTACGGGCCCTTTTAGGGTTAAGTTTCATTAAGAATGTCGAATCTCTAAGTTGTAGATTCTAGACCTAAAAATATTAAGATTGGTCTAAATTCACTTTTATAAAATGTGGCTACTTACTGAGTTACAGGGTGTTTTATTTAAAAATTTAAAAATTATTTTTACCAAGTACTTTCAAACTATTTGACGTATCCTTATCATACTTGGCAAAAAGTGTGGGTACTATACAGTCTACTAAATTGTGATAAATAAAAGTTTCTAGCTACTACCAGAGGCGTACAACAGGGGATGGTTAATGGATGACCCTTCCAAAATTCTACGCCACTGAGGGAATTACTATTTTAGCGAAATTTTTCGATTCTCCAATACTTTCTATATAAATAATATACTCTTTACTGGTAACGATTAAGTCATTAGTTTTCTAGATATTGGACGTTAAAAATGAAACGGCATAGTTATTTTGATTCATTCATTCATTCATTTTAAACTTCCAATATCTCTCAAACGTATGACTTTATCGATACCACTAAAGTTGTTTACATACAAAGTATTGGAGAATCGAAAAATTTCGTTAAAATAGTAATTCACTCAGTGGCGTAGAATTTGGGAAGGTTCAATCATTCAATATCCCCTGTCGTACGCCTCTGGTACTAGCTAGAAACAATTTCTGCCAAGTATGATAAGGATACGTCAGATAGTTTTAAAGTACTTGGTAACAATAATTTTTAAATTTTTAAATAAAACACCCTGTAACTCAGTAAGTAGCCACATTTTATTTAATAGATTTTAGTTAAATCCTAATATTTTTCGGTCTAGAATCTACAACTCAGAGATTCGACATTCTTAATAAAATTTAACCCTAAAAGGGCCCGTAGTAATATAACTCCAAGAAAAAAAAAAAGAAAAAAAAAGAGACAAAAAAATTTTGTTAATTAGTAAAAAATTCCCAGGAATCCAATTATTGGAACAGCATTTCAAAATACTTAATCCCCGCGACGGTATTAATAAAACAAATTATAAACAAATTTGAATAATTTTCAAATGCCATTTTAGGGGGAGTTTAATGAAAATTTGAATTTATCAATACATTTTTCGAAAATATACATAAAAATAAAAATAATGAGATGTTAAGCAGGTGAATATTTCTTTGGCAACAACCGCGTTTTTGCAATTGAAAATATAGTAACATTTAACAAACAAATTCAATATCTCAAAAAATATTCAATATTTTTCGACCAATTTTTTTTTGCTTAATACTGATAACATAGCGCAACTTACTATGTTAAACAAGATATTTTATAGTGCTCTTACGTCAAAAATTTTGACCTACGTAATAACGTTTTTGTAGTAAAAATACTATAGAAAAAAATTCAATCCAAAATATTGAAAAATAATTCATTGGTGACAAATTTTGACAGGCAGCTCACAAAAAAATGGATTTTGCGGTGGACATCAGAACTCGACACTCGATCATACGAAACAAAAAATTCAAAAAGATTTTATTAGCTTATGAGTTTCACGAGGTCACAACGTCGAGTTTTTTTATTTTTAATGATTTTTGAATTTTTGGTATCACTCAGAATTCAAAAAAATTAAATTTTTGGTAAAAATTTTGTGAAAATCAACAGATTTATTATTGTTGAACAAAAAATAAGCAAAAAAAGAAAAATATCTCGACGTTGTTACCTCATGAAATATCTAAAGAAAATCTGTGCAAAATATCAGGTAGATCGGCCTAGTAGTTTTTCAGTTACAATGTCCACCGCATTTGAAAAAGCAGTTATGAGAAAAATGCGTTTAAAGTTTTGACAACTGCATCTTCATCTTCTTATTTGTCTGCCAAATCGTAAAGTGATGCACATTGGAATATGTTTTTTGAATCGAGGAATAATCTACAAAAGAGAAGGCGAACAGTTGTTTAACGTTTCTCACTACGCTCAAGCGTGCTGGCGCGAAGTCGCGGCAAAGCGAGTCGCAGGTAGGGATATTCAACACCCTGTATCTCTGGTAATTTTACTCCGATTATTTTGAAATTTTCAGAGTGTATTCTTGAAAGTACGCACTTTTATTTGAAATAATAAAAAAAAATTAAATATTTCAAACCATACCCCCCCCCCTTAACCAAGCTTTTAATCAATGGGGATCAAAACAATCAGACAATAAAATTAATCATGGAATCATGGTAAATCAATCTTTTAAATATTTAAATATATTTGGCATAAAAGACTTAAGTATGTAAATAAGCTATAAATCATAGAGAATGGCATAAAAATTATAGTAATTAAATGTATTATTTATATGTAGGTATTTAGCATATTATTACAATAATTATTGTACCAATTCCATTATCGCTTCAGAGTGGCAGTAACAGTGTGACAATATTCAGAAGGCTTAGATGAAACTCTTTTTCCATTCGGTTTCTTCTGAGATGTATATCTCTAAGGATGATTTTAAAATATGTGTATTTGACTTTGAATATCGATAATTTGAAATCAAACACCCTGTAAAGTACAGTTGAATCCAAGTAGGTATGTAAGGAGTGTCCATCACGTATTTGGTGACATTGTGGGGAGTTTCAGGACACAAAGTTTCACACCGTGCATAATAAATACATCACGCACATGGAAGCCAAGCCACATCAGCGATGCGCTAAGCACTGAAGGTCGTCGATAAATAACATTCTTCTTCAAATGGAAAATACTCGATTGCAAAAGTGTTGCTGAGTAAACATCCAATTCGGTTTACTGCCTTTTTTTAACAATTATCCTCTTACGTGCCAAAAGCGAGTGCTGCTGCTGCAGCAGTATCTGGTGGCCAATATAATATATGGGAGCACTGGGATTTAACTTAATTGGTTAATTTAGAAGAGTCACTTTTTACTTTCACTCAATTTTCAATTATACTTCTAAGATTCTGTACTAAGTACTAATCAGTTGTCGAACACACCGACGACGTAAGACACGTAATGGGAAATACTAAATTCTAGTTATTTTATATAAAGTCAGTGAAATGTTGACCAGATTTTTGTTAAGCCATCACTAAAATGTCCGTCTTTATAAAAGTTTTCATCGAGACAGATTTTAATGCATTTGACTTTAGTCTTTAAATTAAAAAGGTTAGTCTTATTAGGACTTTGATGAAAATCAGACGTATTTAGCATTTTTCACTGCTAATAGTAGGGGAGGAAAATATGCTAAATTTGCAGTTACTCGAGCGTTATGGGGACCTATTAGGTTGTGAAGATTAGGTCCTACAATCAGATAAAGTTAAGTAAAGTTTTCTATTTAAGTGGGGACTTTCCATTTTTTAATTTGATTTTCCATTTCCAACAATGGTTTTTTCCGATTATAGCACCATCTATCCATAATTCGAAAAAATGTCTCGAAAAAAAAATTTCTTATTTTTACGTAATGAATCCAAATCTGCAATAAAAAATGGGGGCTCCTATTTAAGATTTTAAAGTAACCCCCACCCCACTTCCTTGTGGGGTCGTGTTTGGTGTCATTTGATAGATTTTTCAAAAATATTGAATACGCTTATGTTGAATACGCGTAATAAAGAAAGGAAAAGCGGTAGGACCAAATGATATTCCTGGGGAAGTATGGAGAGCATTGGGAGAGAGAGGAACAAGATGGCTAGCAGGTCTATTTAATAGAATTATGGAAGTTGGACAAATGCCAGACGAATGGAGAAGCAGTATACTGGTACCTGTTTACAAAAACAAGGGAGATATACAAGAATGTACAAACTACAGGGCTATAAAACTGCTTAGCCACACCATGAAAATATGGGAAAGAGTAATTGATAGACGGATACGTGAAGAGACCGAAACATCCGAGAATCAATTTGGCTTTATGCAGGGTAGATCAACAACAGATGCAATTTTCATTATAAGGCAGTTGATGGAAAAATGCAGGAGAAAAGAAACAAACGCTCATATGGTATTCATTGATCTTGAGAAAGCATATGATAGAGTTCCTCGAGAGATTCTGTGGTGGGCACTCAATAAGAAAGGAGTCCCTGGTGAATATGTAAAGATTGTGAGGGATATGTATGAGGGAGTAACGACTAGTGTTAGGACAGGTGTGGGAGAGACTGATAAATTTCATGTGAAAGTAGGATTGCACCAAGGCTCTGTGCTTAGTTCGTATTTATTCTCATTAGTTTTGGACCAGATAACAGCGAAACTACAGGGTAACATTCCATGGTGCTTAATGTATGCTGATGATGTCGTGTTAGTAGGAAATAGTGAAAGAGACTTGGAACAAAAACTGGAACAGTGGAGACAAGCTCTGGAGGAAAAAGGTTTAAAACTTAGTAGGGCAAAAACAGAGTATTTGGAATGTTCATTTAAAGATGGAGCTACTACAAATAAAATGGTATCTTTGGATGGTGAAATGATTGTGAAAAGCAGTAGTTTTAAGTACCTAGGATTGGTATTACAGAGTAATGGAGAAATTGATGGAGATGCATGCAGTAGAATTAGGGCTGGATGGATGAAGTGGAAAGAAGCGAGTGGTGTGTTGTGTGACAGAAAAATTCCAATGAAGCTGAAGGGAAAATTCTATAAAACAGCCATAAGACCGGCTATGATGTACGGAACTGAATGTTGGGCAGTGAAAAAGAAAGAGGAACAACGAATGCATGTGGCGGAAATGAGAATGCTTAGATGGATGAGTGGAGTGACAAAGAAGGATAAAATTAGAAATCAGTATATTAGGGGAAGTCTAGGTGTGGCACCAATTGATGCCAAAATGAGAGAGCATAGGTTAAGATGGTTTGGTCATGTTCAACGTCGAGACGTTAATCACCCAATACGAAGAATAGCTGAAGTGCAGATTCCTGGAAGGAGTAGGAGAGGAAGACCAAAAAAAACCTGGAGGGAGACGATAAGGCAGGACATGTTGGAAAAGGGAATTAACATTGATATGACCCAAGATAGAATTGTGTGGAGAAATGCAATTAGGGAAGTCGACCCCGCATAGGGATAAGGCAAAGAGAATGATGATGATTGAATACGCGTATTTTACAGTTTTTCGATCTGATGTTCATTTCGCGAAATATGGCAGGGTTCCTATTTAAAATTTTAAATTTACCCCACCCCTCTCCGTGGGGGTTGTGGTTGGTATAATTCGATAGATTTTTGAAAAATATTGAATACGTTTTTTTTAGTTTTTCGATCTGACGTTTATTTCTCGAAATATTCGCTTTTTTGTGAAACTTTGTGACTCACCCATTTCCTTACGCCCCTCTCAAACCGTCAGATTATTGAAATATACACTGTTCTGCGTGTACTTAACTTACCTTATCTTGATTTGGCGATTTTGAGTTTTTCTAAAGATATATTTTTTCTTTCGGATCCCCCTTAGAGAACTCCCCTGTATTAAGATCCAATATATGGTAAGGGTACATTTACAGGGTACAAAGTTTCTCCCTATGTGATAATCTGACGCGCTCGAGTCACTGCAAAAATCCTCGCTTGGTCTTCCCTACCATAAGCAGTAAAACAATATAAGGATGCATCAACTCACTTGAATTTATTGATGATAGGACTGAGTAAGTATTTTCTTAAAACATTGTCTTCATTAGCCTTGTCGATTGTAACGACTTTTACTGGTTTAATAATAAAATGAAATACAACTCCATGTCTGTGTAGTCCAGAAAGCCACTGCGCATCCGCTAGGAAAAATATTCTAATTCGGATTCTTTGCACAATCTTACTCAAAAAGGACTCCTTTTAACAAATTTGCATGTTGCCAGGACCAAAAAGTGGTCAAAAATTTATTAAACGTTTTTTTTTTGTTTTTTTCCTAAAATTATTTTTTTTGCACGGAAAAAAGTTCTTTTAGGTTTTTTGGATCATTCCAAAGAGAAAAGGTCTTTAGTGACTTTTCTCTAAAAATAATAGTTTTTGACATATAAGCGATTAAAAATTGAAAAATTGCGAAATCGGCCATTTTTAACCCTCAAGAACTATGTGAAAAGCTGAAAATTTGAATGTTGCCAAGGTAGGTAGATATTCTTTAAACATCGATTGATGAAATTCCGAAGAGTTCTTTGCAATACAATATTTAAAACTCCTTTGTTTTTTAATTGCTAATCAAGCGTGCACGACACTATTTTCCACCGGACAGTATGGTGCAAATGAAAGGAATAAATTCGTTATTTCGTAAACCGGCGACTTTAAGGAAAAATCCCGAAACAGGTCGATTTTTATTTTTAAGTTATGATATTGTGGCATATATGGTATACTAGTGACGTCATCCATCTGGACGTGATGACGTAATCGCTGATTTTTTTTAAATGAGAATAGGGGTCGTGTGGTAGCTCATTTGAAAGGTTCTTCAATTCTCTATTGAGTAATATAAACATTTACATAATTATTTATACAGGGTGTCCAAAAAATTTTTATTAAATTAAATTATTTGACAAAAAAAGAAGTAGAAGGGCACCTGTATAAAAAATTATGTAAATGTTTATATTACTTGATAGAGAATTGAAGAACCTTTCAAACGAGCTACCACACGACCCCTATTCTCATTTAAAAAAATCATCGATTACGTCATCACGCCCAGACGGATGACGTCACTAGTATACCATATATGCCACAATATCATAACTTAAAAATAAAAATCGACCGGTTTCGGGATTTTTCCTTAAAGTCGCCGATTTTCGAAATAACGAATTTATTCCTTTCATTTGCACCATGCTGTCGATGGAAAATAGTGTCGCGCACGCTTGATTCGCAATTAAAAAACAAAGGAGTTTTGAATATTGTATTGCAAAAAACTCTTCGGGGTTTCATCAATCGATGTTTAAAGAATATCTACCTACCTTGGCAACATTCAAATTTTCAGTTTTTCACATAGTCTGTGAGGGTTAAAAATGGCCGATTTCGCAATTTTTCAATTTTTAATCGCTTATATGTCAAAAACTATCATTTTTAGAAAAAAAGTCACTAAAGACCTTTTCTGGTTGGAATGATCCAAAAAACCTAAAAAAACTTTTGTCCATGCAATAAAAATAATTTTACGAAAAAAACAAAAAAAAAAACGTTTAAAAAATTTTTGACCACCTTTTGGTCCTGGCAACATGGAAATTTGTTAAAAGGGTTCCTTTTTGAGTAAGATTGTGCAAAAAATCCGAATTAGAATATTTTTCCTAGCGGATGCGCAGTGGCTTTCTGGACTAGTGGGGGATTTCGGAGATTTCATTATCTGCAGAGACACAAAACAATCTGTATACAGATTGCAGTGGTAAAATGACCAGAGTCTGGCCCCTTGACGTCGCTGATACCTACTATCTATATACACACACCCAAACTTATATGGAATCACCATGTATTTCAAAGTAATATTTATTTCTTTTGAAAAAACTTGTTATTGTTGCGAAGAATAAAGGTTTTTATTGAAAATAAATAAATATATAAGACAATCGGATGGTACAGCTCGGTACGGTAGGTATATATTTGCTTGAGTTGTAAATTAAACGAAAATAAATAAACTAACTTTTACGTCCAAAAACGAAAATATGCCTCATGTGGGGTTATAGAACTTACAACGAGGAAAGATTATTGGTCTTGTGGAGAAAGTAATGTTCTCAGAGGGACATAGCTGTAGAGCTAGGTGTAATACAGGGCGTTCTGTCCAAAACCTATGCATAGGTTTTGGACAGGAACTAGGAAAGCTCAAAAATAAAGCAAGTGAAAGTCGCCAAAAAGTAATAACGGCTCTCCACGATCGTTCAATTGTCCAATCAGCTGGAAGACACCCAACCATTTCTCACCTGCAGCACCAAAGGCAGCTTTTGGAAGCTACAGGTGTAACTGTTTCAGTTGAATCGATAAGAAGAAGAGGAGTTCGTGTCAAGAAGTATACAGCAGGAGACAGTTATGGGTTTCAGAGTTATCCAGGCAGCACAAGATTGATCGCATAAATTGGTGTCTTCACCACCAAAACTGGAACATTGGGAATTGACAAAATGTGCTATTTTCAAAAAAAGTCAGGATTTGTGTAAAATCAGATGACCCACGAAATCGTGTACTTAGAGGTCGAGGAATACACGCAAGAACGAAAACTGTCAGATCTCTTCACAAATATACAAGGGTAAGTGCAATGTTCTGGAGAGGAATTGTGATCCGTAAAAAAACTCCTTTAATTTTCATCCAATCAACTTTAACTGCTCACAGGTATGTTAATAACCTGTAGTCAGGCTCTGGAGAGGTGCAACAGGAGAAAATTTAATTTTATTGCATGATAATGGACCTCTACATACCATTAGAGTGACTACAAACATCATTGAAGCAGAAGGTATCCCTTGTTTTTAGTGGCCTGCTTGCTCACCCGAGCTTAATCCTACAGAGTATTTGTGGCATATGCTTAAAAAAAATTAGAGCTCGCCGGGATAATCCACAAAACACCGCACGGCTAGTACAAGCTGCTCTTAAAGGAAGGAGCAACCTACCACAACAAAATGTTGATAATTTGATTAGGAGCTTGCCCACGCAAACTGAAGCTTGCATAAGGACTAGAGGTGATAACACTAAATACCACAAAATAAAAAAAATAAATAAAAACAATTTAAACATTATTCGTTTTACATTGAATTTTTTTATGCTATTGACTTTAAAACAAGTAGTTTCAAATTATTTGTTAAATACTTTATTGATTTATTTATTTGTTATGTATTTGTTATTAAATTACTTTAAAATAAATATTGTTTGACTTCGTGTCTTCGTTTTTTAAATTCGCACGAAATAGTAAGAAATATCAGATGATTCCATATAAGTTTGTGTGTGTATATGTTAAATCTTTGCATTTCTTATTCTTATGTTATATGCATTTCCTCGTTAATTCTTAATGTTGTTCTGAAGCTATTTCCTTGTGGCATTTTTATAATTACGTATTTTTTATGGGAAATAAGCCACAATTTTACTAAAAAATTAATTTATTAACGTTTCGAAGCCCAAATCGGGTTTCGTTGTCAAAATACAAAATACTATTAAAATAAAACAAACATGTTCTTGCTAAGTAAAAAAATTCTTCTAATAATTTATTTAATCTGACTCATTTATATTGGCAATTCAGACGTATATTATACATTTTAAAGTAGAAGACTTTAAAATGATATCGCCAATATTTATGAGTTGCGTTCCTGGGACGACTTTACTAAAAGATAGTTCATTCGATTACATGAAATCAATCCCAACTCAAGAATATCCGTCGCAAAAAAAATCATAGCATGTGATCTGTCTTTAAAAAGACAACCAAATGCAACGATGACAGTAAAATTCTCGCGTTAGAGATTCCATAGTAAATCACGAGGGAAAACCAGGAAAAAACCTCGTGCTACTATCCCGACATCGTAAGTATTTGGTCTTACATTTAATCTACTTTCAAAAAACTAATACCAAATTCTGACTTTAATATGTTTAAATTATAAATAATATTAATATTACATAGACATATAATAAGTAATACTAAAATATAAAATTTGTACTAACTCGATATGTTATTGACTTACTCATCGTGGTATTTTCTTTCTATTGACTTCCTCTTTCAGTATGGGTAACCACATCCTACTGCATTCTACCGAGGAATTTGCGACACAATTGGTTTCATTTAGCATAATTAGAGCCGCTTCTTTGATTTTCTCTTTTTATTATCTGATTCTTTCAGGACTATACTTGAATCTCTCCACTGAACTCTATGTTCATTATCCCATGCGTGTTGACATATCTGAGATCTATCAAATTCTCTGTTTTTAATATAAGACTGATGTTCACTTATTCTAACGTTTAATGGTCTTGATGTTTCACCTAAATAAAATTGTTCGCATTCACAAGGTATTCTATAAATGCAATTCTTTGTTCTTTCTTGTTCATTGTTAGGTTTAGTTTTAGATAGAATAGATCTCAATGTGTTTGTGGTTTTGAATGTTGTTGAAATGTTGAATTTATTTCCTATCATTTTAAGTTTCTCGGATAGTCCTTTTATATATGGTATTGTTATTTTCCTTAAGAAAGAACAAAGAATTGCATTTATAGAATACCTTGTGAATGCGAACAATTTTATTTAGGTGAAACATCAAGACCATTAAACGTTAGAATAAGTGAACATCAGTCTTATATTAAAAACAGAGAATTTGATAGATCTCAGATATGTCAACACGCATGGGATAATGAACATAGAGTTCAGTGGAGAGATTCAAGTATAGTCCTGAAAGAATCAGATAATAAAAAGAGAAAAATCAAAGAAGCGGCTCTAATTATGCTAAATGAAACCAATTGTGTCGCAAATTCCTCGGTAGAATGCAGTAGGATGTGGTTACCCATACTGAAAGAGTAAGTCAATAGAAAGAAAATACCACGATGAGTAAGTCAATAACATATCGAGTTAGTACAAATTTTATATTTTAGTATTACTTATTATATGTCTATGTAATATTAATATTATTTATAATTTAAACATATTAAAGTCAGAATTTGGTATTAGTTTTTTGAAGGTAGATTAAATGTAAGACCAAATACTTACGATGTCGGGATAGTAGCACGAGGTTTTTTCCTGGTTTTCCCTCGTGATTTACTATGGAATCTCTAACGCGAGAATTTTACTGTCATCGTTGCATTTGGTTGTCTTTTTAAAGACAGATCACATGCTATGATTTTTTTTGCGACGGATATTCTTGAGTTGGGATTGATTTCATGTAATCGAATGAACTATCTTTTAGTAAAGTCGTCCCAGGAACGCAACTCATAAATATTGGCGATATAATTTTAAAGTCTTCTACTTTAAAATGTATAATATACGTCTGAATTGCCAATATAAATGAGTCAGATTAAATAAATTATTAGAAGAATTTTTTTACTTAGCAACAACATGTTTGTTTTATTTTAATAGTATTTTGTATTTTGACAACGAAACCCGATTTGGGCTTCGAAACGTTAATAAATTAATTTTTTAGTAAAATTGTGGCTTATTTCCCATAAAAAATACGTAATCGTTAATTCTTGTTTTAACGTTGATCCCTTATATCTCAAGTACTAATAATTATTGATTTGTTATGAGTTTTTCAAAGTAATTTTGCTTTTTAATAACCTGAGAGGCCCTGTGGTAAAACTTGCTGGTAAAATTTCCCACCTTTTAGGATCTTGGTAACTTATAAGAATGATCGCTATTGTTTAGGTATGATGCTTTGAACATTCCTCAAAGTATATGGCTAATCCGTTTCCATTTTTTCCCTTAACTTGCTATGTTCTTTCCCATAGTTTTGTATTAAATATTCTATTTCTGAAACTATTTGCAGAAACACATGCATACTACAATATTTTTTATTACAATCTTCATACTGAATACATACATATTGTGAAAGCTCTTAATTAGAGCTGTCACAAGATACCTTTTTAACCTTTTCTTTTTTATTTATCTAATTCAAAATTTCATGTTTGATTTTCCATGCCTTTCTTTCTTCGTATAATCCTTAATAAGATTAGCAGTTTTATTAATTTCTAAAGTGAGTAATGGATAGCAGCATTAAACGTTTGTTTTCGTTCCGTATATAATTGAAATTAATCAAGTCGGCGGCGGTAGCCTCCGCCGATAACGAAACTAAATGATGAGGTGCATCGGGTCCTTATCCCCCTTTTCCCGCTGCCTACCGTATTCCCCGTTGGTGTGCGCGCCGCGCCGTCCCACAGGACAGATAAATACTAACGAGATATCTTCCCGTTTCTATCAGCCCTTCCTTATCATTTTTAATTTGTTTCGCCGTGCCAACGCTGCTGCTAGCTGACGCGATATGTGTGTGTGTGTGTACACTTTTTCCAATTTCACACGAAAATATTAATTCTGATTTTACGGCATCGAGATAATCCCTTTTAAAAAGGGACAACGTTCGTGGGAGAGGCGGTCCACAAACGAGTTGAACATCATTTCATTGTGTTCTAATCAAAAAGTTGAAACGATTTTGTTTCATTTGAAACATGTAAACAACGTTCACGGATATAGTACCTTCGTTATTCTATAACGGCCTCTTAAAAATGTTGATTAAGTCTTTTCTTTTGGTGCCTAATCGTTTTGAGTATTGGCGATCAATCCAGCTATAATTATTATATAAACTGATGTTTTAAATAGATTAGTTGTTGTTGTGGAGAACCATATCCTCAGGTTCTTTCACCATGATATTCTTCTTCTCGCAATTCCTCGCTTTCTGAATACTTTGCCTCGTAGAATTGCCTTTAGTAGGTAATCTGTATTTAGTGCCGTTTCTCATTATGTGTCCAATTCTAACTCATTTTTAATAGTATAGGTCATAGGTAAATCACCCGTCTTTCTTTCCTCATTCTTCGTAGTACGGTCTCATTGGTTATCTTGTCCGTCCATGATATTCTTAGGATTCGCCTGTACAGCCACATCTCGAAGGTTTCAACTTTTTTCTCCATCGCTTCAGTGAGTGTTCATGATTCAACTTCTTATAGTCCGTTCTTTAACGGTAAAATATTGCAAAACCTCTAAATTTTAAAGAACCGCGCTTGGATTGACATGAAATTTGGCATACACATAGCTAACAAGTCAAAGAAAAAAGTGATATTGTGCCGATATGTGCTTTGGCCCTGGGGGTGATTTTCACCCCCTCTTGGGGGTGAAAAAATATTCGTCCAAAGAAAGTCAGGAAATGGATAAACTGGCTAATTTTAAGTAACTTTTGTTCTATAGAGTTTTTTCACTAAGTCAATACTTTTCGAGTTATTTGGTAGTTAATATGTTCATTTTTTCAACAAAATAACCACGCTTTTAGACGGTTTTTCGCAAATAACTCAAATAGTAAGTATTTTGTCGAAAAAACATTCCTAGCAAAAATATAGCCTGTAAAAAATTTAAAAAATAGTGTACACATCACGTCTCTATACCTAGTAGAAGCAGAGTTATATGAAAAATAGGTTCATATTCGTCAAATTCCAAATGGAATACTTTAACGTGAAATAACCAAAAATGAAGCACATTTCGGGGAAAACTCATTACAACTTATTTAAATGGTTTAAAAAAAGCTTCATTTTTGTTTTATAAAAAAAATTTCTAGCTCAAAATTAAACAAGTTACGCTCAAAATAAAGTTAGTCCCTTTTGGTTTTGGTAAAAAAATCGAGAAAATCACCCCCTAATTAGTATCTTAAATTAACTTAATCGTTACGACTTCGCAAGTTTCTTGACTCGTGTATATATTGTTTATATGATCTGTAAGCTTCATCGGTTCAAAGTCCTTACTATTGAAAGGGCTGTAGTTAAAAGGGGTTGAACGAGTCACTGATCACGAATGTATGCAAATTTAGAAACACCAAATCTTAATCAATTTTTGTCTAACAGAAAAACAAAAAAATACATGACATTCAGAAAAGCAAATCAGACTTTTTTGTTTTTCGAGATTTTTGGTATCTCTAACAATTTTTGAGTTATTTTGAAAAAAATCATATTTATCAAAATTCAAATTTTTAAAAATTTTATTTTGAAACCAAATTTTTTCAAAAATAAGCACTTTGAATCGATGAAACTTACAGATCTTATAAACACAACATAAGTAAAATAATTTGTGGAGCGGTAACGATTAATTTCATTTAAGTTGCTAATTAGGGGTTGGTCTTCCCGATTTTTTTTGCAAAAACAAAAGGGACTAACTTTATTTTGAGCGTAACTTGCTTAAATTTAATGCTATAAACTTTTTGTAAAAACAGAAATAAACCTTTTTTTAAACACTTTAAAAAAGTTAAAATGGGTTTTCCCCAAAAAGTGCTTAATTTTTTCGATATTTCACGTCGAAATATTCTATTTGAAATTTGGTGAATATGAATCTATATTTCATTGGCTATAACTCTAGTTCTACGAGATCCAGAGACCTAACGTGTACACCATTTTTTTACTTTTTTATAGGCTATATTTTTGTTAAGAACGTTTTTTCCGACAAAAACTTACTTTTTGAGTTATTTGCGAAAAACCGTCTAAAAATGTGGTTATTTTGTTGAAAAATTAACATATTCCCTCGCAAATAACTCGAAAAGTGTTGACTTGGCGAAAAAGCTCTATAGAACAAAAGTTACTTAAAATTAGTTAGTTTACCCATTTCCGGACTTATTTTGGACATATATTTTTTCACCCCCAAATGGGGGTGAAAGTCACTCCCAGGGCAAAAGCACACATCGGCACAATATCACTTTTTTTCTTTGACATATAAGCTATACGCATGCCAAATTTTATGTCAATCCAAGCGGTTCTTTAAAATTTAGAGCAAAAACCCTGAGAGAATGGACTATTAGTATAATATTGAGAACATATGACATCTTAGGAGCCTTACTTTTATCTCCAGATTGAGGTTGTGGCTTTCAAAGAGTTTGGTCATGTTGTTGAACGCACTCCTATTCTACATTTTATTTCTTGTGAATGATTCCACTATTCGTTTACTGTTGTTTCAAGATAGGTATTCTTTTTCTCATAGACATCTTTCAGTGCGTCGCAGTTTTTAGATTTCTTTCTAACGCATTAAATTGCATGTGACAGAAAAAAGGCACGTCGATAATTACAGACATTTATAACATTTATTCTAGTTGTCGATAAATGGCGCTATAATCGAAAAAAAATTATTTACGAATTATATAATATATCTACGAATATAATCTGTACAATTTATAAGACTATACAAATCAAAGAAAATACCATTTTATAAATGCAATAAACACAATTGACTTGTTTTTATGCCAAATTGCAAATAAAATGTGACATGTGTCAGATTTAACTAAAATGTCATGTTAGAATAAATGTGTATTATCACGGACTTACTTTTTTTCTATTATTTGTGACGCACTGAAAAATGCTCATGAAAAGGACCATATACTGTTTTACTCGGTTCTCTGGTGTATCCTTGATAAGCAGTTGGACGTCTCTAATTTTATTTTTGCTGATGACCATAAATTTAGTTTTTGATATGTTTTCTTGTAGTCCAAATCTTTCACTTAATAATTCATTTACATACTTAGTTTATTAGTTGTTGTAAACTGTTCAAGCTGTTTGCAAAAATAACGGTGTCGTCTGCATAGCGGATGTTGTTTATGCCTCCTCTACACATCGGCAGACGTGTCCGCGGACGTCATCTGCGTATGCATCCGCAGATGTGTAGATGGGGTAATTTGATCGTCTGTTGTTTACCTCGGACCTCTACGACGTATTAGTTTTCGCAGTGAATTCAAAGTAGATATTGCGTCACCCGAGAATTAACACAGACTGAACGATTTACAGATGTGTACCTACATATGTGTGGTCATCGCGTGATGATACATCGGCAGATGCATCCGCAGACGCGTCTGCCGATGTGTAGAGGAGGCATAGGCGTTCTCCATTTAGGAGTATTCCATGCTCGCAATTTTTCAAGGCATCACTAAATATATCCTCTAAATATAGGTTGATAAAGTAATAAAAATAATCCCCCCTTATTAATATTCTGTTGTTAAATTAAAATATGTTAGTTCTCAGGACCGATTTAAATCCTAATTAAGTCTGTAAATTGTTCAAGTTCTAAATTCTAAGAATTTGAACTTGGTAAACTAAATGTAAGATGTAACTTTAGGCTAATCCAGACGTATGCTACAACGACTACCCATTATGAAAAAGAAAAATTGAAGAATCTTATGAGGAAATAGAAACAACATCACATGCCAAAAATTCCAAATAAGGCACTGAGAGTCTGAATTCGAGCTTCTCTCCAAGAAGTACTATGAGGTTCTTCGCATCTTCGTATCGAATGCTAAGAGGATATATAAATAAGATGAATTTTAGGTTTTACATGGATTGAGTGTAAGCCTCCATTGATTGTTCAATTGATTTTGAACTCTCTTGGATACAAATAGATGTGAGCGGTACCTGGGCAGAGGAATGCAATATATAGTCGTCAAATATCAGGATAGACTCAAACTTGCTGATGGGGTGGGGATGTTACTGTTGTAAACTGTGTATAAAATTGGAGGTAGAATTGAGCCCTGCATTGCACAATTATACCTGTTCGTCCCGAGGAAATAGCTGCAACTATTTTCTCACACTCGAGCGCTCACTGACCATGCAGTGTCCAAAGCCACCTCCTGACTGCCGACCAAGACTGCAGGCTTGCCTGTCCAGTATACAATGGTTTCTAGGGACTGTTGCCGAGGGCAAATCATGAACAGTACACACATATGTTATCTCTGGAAAGAACACCATCTTCCAACTTGCTCTCTTCTCTGGTTTCTGACAGTCAGCTGGAAAACACCGTCTAGCATAATGCAAGCCACCCAACACCTTGCCCCAGCGCTTTTTTGGACTGTTTGCTTTTACTGCCTATACCAATCATTCAATTGCATACCCTGAAGAGGGCCACAATCCCAAACAGGGACAAAACGATGTATTCCTCTCGAAATAAAGTTTACCCTTACCTCTCCACATAATGTACATTGTCTACTACTAAGGCTGAGCCCTGAGGGACTCCAGCTTGTAGAGTGAATGGTGTGAAGAATTGGTTGACGACCTTGCCGTTGATTGTCCGATCGGAGAGATATAGGAGCATATGATTTTTATGAAGGTGGTAGGCAGTCCAGCAAGGGTAAGTTTTTCAATCAACACAGCGTGCCAGACTTAATCGAAGGTCTTCTGGACATCTAAAAATATGTATACGGTGTATGTATGATGTTCGACGATGGATTTTAATATGAAAGGAGCTGCTTTTATCAATGCACTATCTGTGGAATACTGAGCTTTGAATCCAAATTGAAAGTTTTGGATATTATGACGTGCTTTTAGTAATTCTACGAGTCTGTTCTTGAGGACCCTCTCAAGAACTTTACCTAGAGTATTTAATTGGGATATTGCTCTATTAGATTCTGTGCTGATAAGTGTTTCTCTGGTTTGGGAATCATGACTGTATTGGCCACTTTCCAAGGGGTAGAAAAATAGTTTGACACAAGGCAAGTATTAAAACAGACATGGAAACATCAGGCGACAATTTGCCAAAAAATATTGCCGGTTTTCGATAAGATAAGATATTAGTTTTAATTTCATTAGAATAATCGTATAACTAGTTATTATTTTGTATTATCCCAATTGCCCTAATTCTGACTTGTCTATACCTACGTAACACAAAGTAAAAAAATGCCGCTGTAATAAAATAATCAAAATATAACAGAAATTATTTTAAACTGTTTATTCTGGAATGTTTCCAATAAATTACTTTTACAAATAACTTCAATTACTGGTAATTCCGCTTCGACATTTTAATAAATGAAAAATACCCATTTTTATTTATTAAGTTATATATTTAAATGTAACAGCAAGACATAATATATACTTTTCAATTATACAGAAGGTTAATTATTGTAATTAGGAATAGTGTTAATTGACTAATTTTTGCCTAAGTGATTGTAGTAATTATACAAATAAACAAATAAATATCAAATTCTACATTCTGGCAATAAATTTTTTATAGAAAATAGAGAAACAATTATAAAGGAACAATTCCACTCTTGCTATACATCAATTTGAACCCTTGACTGTGATTTTTTACTTTGGACATTTGGACTAGATTTTTATTAAAAATTATTGAAATACACTTAATCTACTGATTTATTAATAAGCATTTTTTTCTTTAACATAAATCACTAACCTGTAAAGAAAATTTACAATCTGAATGTCACATATGCTCCAACTTCAAGGTTAGCAAAATCTCCCCTCCACAATAGACGCTTCTACGTAACGCTCCAGTCCAAGAACATTTGGTGGGACCAAAAAAATGGACTCCTACAGGAAAGTGTCACTTCATATACACCAACGCCCAACCCATAAACTAACAAACAAGATAACTTATTTACACTGATGATACAACTGTAGCAGCTCAGGGAAGAGCTTTCAATCAAGTCGAAGTAAAACTACAAATGCCCTAGGAGACAGCACTATACTATAATGAAACCCATCTGAAACCCACAAAAACCAGGGGTGTGCTTTCAACCTTAGAAACAAGTATGCCCGAAGGACACTGGAGGTAAAATGGCATGGTGAGATGCTGAAACAAAACGATATGCCGAAATACATCGGCGTACGTCTGGATAGAACTTTGTCTTGATGTCACTTCAACATGTCAAGGAAAAACTAAGCGCCAACAATAATATCATTCGCAAACTATACTCCAATACAAAATGGGAAGCACAACCACACACTCTCTGCACTTCTGCCAAAGCATTATGTTTTTCGACCGCGTAGTTTGGAGCATCAGTGTGATTAAACTCTGCTCACGCTAAAAACATCGACTTGGAGATCTGTTCGTCCAATATCGGGTTTCCTAAAACCTACACGTATCGAAAAGGTCTACCCCTTAGTTGAAATCGCTCCACTACCTATCAGAAGACAGGTCACGTCAGAGGTAGAACGAAAATGGCCACCAGACTAAGCCAAGCACACTAAGGGTGCGTTCACTACGGAGACCATCGCATCGTATCCTAGCCTAGAGCTTAGTATCCTACTCTTCATTTTGGTGAACGCTCGCATTTAAAATAATGCATCTGGCGATCGATAATATGGTACGAGCAGTACGAGGGATACCAGGGAGCGAGGGTCGGCGCCTCGTAGTGAGCACAACTTAAGAAAAGCTTACCAAGATCCATCCCCGAATTGCCAGAGACGGGTCGAATACACTGGCAAGCATCATCTACCACAACACATTTTGCTCCCTCAGAGAAAATGGTTGCTGGACAGAATTTACCGTATCGGACATGGAAAGCGTTAACAGACTAAGAGCCGGCGTTTCACTTTGTGCTAGTACCTGAAAATGAGAATACCAGGAGGATGACACCTCCGACTGTGGGGCATTTAAGCATAGTCACCATCTACTATCATGCAAGGGGATGAGATGAGAGAGAGAGAGAGAGAGAGAGAGAGAGAGAGAGAGAGAGAGAGAAGACCTAATTTTAGCAAATGACAGGGTCATCTATGTAGTCAACTATTGGAAGTATAGAATTTAAAGTTCCAGGCACGGAAAGCAAGTCAATACCTATGGTCCGGTTTAGTGATTTTTTAACTTATGGATAGATATAATATATGTAGCATCCAGATCTGAGGTTTTTTAGTAAAATTAATTTAGACATCATCCAACGATTCTAAAACAAAGTACTAAGGCACTTAGATGGTACCTAGAGCATATTATATGGAATATTTTGAACATCCATGTTTAAGCTCACATATTTCATCTATGTTTCCTTGACGGATCACTTTTAAAGGGTTTTTACCCATATATTTTTATAATATTTTATTTTGGTGGTTAGCATTGATGGATCACGTAATTTGGATCACGTAAGCACTGATGATGATTGGTAATCCAATCGAAAACTAGTTCTGTGATGTAGCCCTTTTTAGGGATTTTTAAATATATACCTTTTATAAAGGATTTTAGTCGTTTTTTTTTATTAGGGTTTATTAAAAAAAATTACCAATTTACCTAGTAGATGACAGAAAAATATACCATGAGGAAATGATTTCAGAATAATACTAAATAATAACAACTTTTATCTCTCAGTATCACAGTTACATTAGAGTTATATCTTCCTGTAAAATATACTCTTACAATGTTTAATTACATACGTGCTAATAACTGGTTTTCAATCAGACTTTTATCAAAAAAGCGCTGGAAATATGCTTCACATATATTTATATATTTTATTTAGTTGCCTTATGTACAAATATGGAAGCTGAGGATAAAATGTAAACATACTCCGTAAAAACAAGATCCTTCAAACCGTCGTCGGGGCGATTAGATATCAAAATAACAGTATTTTCTTCTTTCAGAAACAGGTATCCAACATTTTTAGACAAACATTTAAGGCCTTAGAATACAGAACCGGCTCTTACTTTTTCTATATGCTACGTTTAATCAAATGAAATCAAAAATACAACAACGTATGTATGTCTATACATAATGATTTAAAAATATACTGAGTGACAAAAAAAGTGTAAACACCTACGTGACTTATCTTACTATGAACAAGTCATAACATTTTCAGGTTTACCTGTTAAGTTTTTGTGGTGGTTGCGTTAATTGATAGTAGGCCTGGATCCCGCGTACCAAAAACAAGTTGATTAATAGCAAGCTGAAAATTTGTTAATAGTTTAACGGTGTCTCGTCGGACAAACTTTGATGTGTGGACACTGGAACAGGGGAAGTTTTAATTGTGGAACAGCTTAAAAATTTGGAACGTCAGATTACGAAAACGTCCCATGTATTTTGTCGGACAGAACTTTCAATTGATTTATCACCCTTTCATAAAACTCTCATGCAAAAATCAGACTGGTATTTATCACCAATTGGGCATTTTAATAAGTTCGACACGTAGAATATGTCAAATGACAGGAATTATAACAGGTGATAAATAGCAGTCTGATTTTTTCATGAGAGTTTAATGAAAAGTTAACAAATCAATTGGAAGTTCTGTCTGACAAAATACAAGGGACGTTTTCGTAGTCCGACGTTCCAAATTTTTAACCTGTTTCATAATTAAAACTAATCCTGTTCCAGTGTTCCCGTACATCAAAGTTTGTCCGACTAGACACCGTTAAGCTATTAACAAATTTTCAGCTTACTATCAATCAATTTTTTTTGGTACGCTGGATCCAGGCCTATGGGTGATAAGGAAAATCATTCATCAACTTACTTTAGAAGCTGGTCCAAAAGCATGTTGAGGATCGCCGATTTCTTATACACTCATCAACACGCCTATGCATCGTTCTGATGAGAGGATGAATATTCTGTTTTGGGTATCTCATTCCAGGATACTGCAACCTTATGAGTAGGACCTGCTAAAACCTGTGAAGGGTTCTGCAAATTCAAGAGCCTGCGACCTATCATATCCAAGACACGTTCAATTGGGGACAGATCAAGCAATCGTGGTGCCCAAGATAAATGGTTGATGTTATGTTGATCCATGAGAGCCAACGATTGTCTAACAACATGCGGTCTGGCATTGTTTTGCTGAAAAGTTAGGTTTTGGATGATGTTAATATAGGGAATAAGAGGGGTCCACTACTTCTTTAATTTAACATTGAGCTATCATATTCCTCTGATGAAAATTAGTGGTAGGTGACCTACTAAAACAAAGAATAGTACCCCATATCGTAACTCCCAGGGTGTGGTGACCGTGCCATTCTGTTTCAAATTAAGTGTCTCTCTGTAGGATTCATGACCCCAAATATCGCCTGAGTCCGTTCCCGGATCCATAGAACTTTATTATTTCTCTACACCAGAGCAAAATATTACGCCGATTTTCATCGTGAGACGTAGCATTCAATGTGAGCGATACAAAAAATGCCAAACTGTATTATTCGACGGTACATCATATATCATACTCTTCAAACCACTGATCTGCGATGTCTCGAGAACTACAGAATCTATCGCTTAGAGCCAGAAGTATTCATCAGCAATCTTGTCGCTTTGTTGATCCTCTGTGACGACTAGAAACCTTCTTCGGTCTGACTCGTTATTATGAGTCCACGCTTGTTCACACTGCAGTATACTGCTTAAGGATCTGTTGGATCTCCTAGAAACTTTATTTCTAGAAGAACCAACCAAGACCAGAAAGTCACTTAGTTGGGACACTCAGGAATTGTACGCACTCTAGGCATTTTGAGCAGTTAAAAAAAGCTTCTCTCAAAAAATTTAAAATTTAATCGGCACTGTAAATTCACGAAAAGTGAATGTTTCTTTATCACTAAACAATTCACACAGCCACAACACACAACAAAAAACAGATAGGTAATACAGAAAATTTTATCACTGGTTGTTTAAGACATGATAAGTAAATATGTGAAAAATTAATGGGCTCTACTCAATAAACATACGTAGGTGTTTACCTTTTTTCTCACTCAATATATTTATCTTCTTCTTTAGTACTTAATATTTCACTTTAATATATTTACTACACTTTGACTTTTAGAATACTGGATAATCATTTGTGTTTATAATCTTTTTCACCTTACCTGATTTACTACACAGTTCAGGGCCGCCTCTTAGGAAAAATATTGTCACTAATAATCCCAGGACTTTTATTAGTTCTTCTGTTGACATAAACACTTTAATAATTCGGAACCATTATTTATAGTCTAGCGGCAAGATTCAAGGATGGACGGGTGACAAAAAACAAAATTAGAAGTAAACCAAATTTGTTTTGGAGAGTGCGATAATAGTAAACATATTTTTCTTGCAATTAAATCTGACATCTAAATCAGACGAAAATAATTCCGAATAATATCAGAGATAAATAACGTCATATCAAAAAATCTGTTGTTGCAGTGTCTATCTATACGGTATAAGATTTTAAAAACAATGAAATAGTATCAAAATCACAAGGGACTATTAAAATATTTCCTTGAATATAACACAAAAACGAAAGTGAATAAAAAATTGTATCACATTAAAATGTTTATTTCATCTTTTAAGTCTCCATATCATCCATTTTTTTCTGTTTATCTACTGTTCGAATTCTTATGTATTAACCTATCCCCCAGGTTATATTTTTGGGAATCCATTTTTATCCCATTAAGAGTCTCAGGTTATCTTGTTGGGAGTCTCAGTTTATTCCCTTAGTAAACCATTTTAATCTCATTGGAAATCTAAATTTACCGCGTTGGTAATTTAAGTTTGCTCTAATTGAGAATCCCAGTTCCCTACATCAAGTATGGGGCCTCCTTTTGTTCAAGATTCGGCTGGTACCAAGGTCCATCCAGTTGGTCTGGTTAACAGCTTTATCTAATTTATTGTGAGAACATTTCTTATATTCTCAGGCGATTCAAATCTACTTAAAATTTTAACATTTTATAAAATTATCAGCAACCATGTAATATACAGTGGAACCTCGATAAGTCGGATTAATCGGGACCGCGGCCGTTCCGGCTTATCGAAAATCCGGGTTAGCCGAAAAATATGGTAAAAATTAATAAAATACGGTATACTTACAGATAAACTCCATTATAAATCCAAAAACATGAAATACATAATATGCAGAATACCTAAATTACGTACAGCTGTATAGAGTATTCTTCATTTCTTGGTAAAAAACTCTGTAAATTTTTGTGTTGTCTTATGAAAATCGGTCCGGGTTAGTCGGACTTCCGGGCTATCGGAGGCCGACTTATCGGGGATCCACTGTAATACCAATTTAATAACATTTAAAGGGTTTTTACCTAGGTATTTAGTGACTTTAAACATGCATATCTAGTAGTAGCATTGAAGAAGGAATATTAATTCCGAAAATATTCTATGATTTAGCCTGAAAGGGTTCTTTTAAATACATATACCTTTGCATAACTTTGTATGTTGAAAGAAAGGAACTGCTTTCAAATCTAGCATGAAAAAAACTTATTTCGTATTTCTTATTACTTATTACTTATTTCGTATATTTAAAACGTATTTCGTTTTGTGATTGAATATATTTCAGTTTTAACTTTTTTCTTACGGTTTTCTGTGATCAACTAAAGTAACTTTAACTTTAAAAAATCTTTTAGTAATATTTTAAATATTTTCAATATTATTAATTTTGCTATTAGGATTGAAAACTACTTCGTCTTTCAATTGCCAGATGACGCTAGTCACCTAATACCTTCACTTCGGTTGCAATGGGTGGGAAAAACTCTCGGCGCTGGTCAGTTAGGGTATGGAGAACAGTGCCTACGTTCTTTACGATGAGGCTCCAATAAGAGCCGAAAATAGCGATTCAGAGGACTGGACTGCGCTCCGTATTCTAATTGAAAAGTAAGATTGTTTTGCCTTCGCATTGCAACTGAATAAAAATGGTATACATTTTTATTTTATAGTCGTATTACTCCGTAGAGTAACCAGGTGCCTTTTCCGTTGGAACTTTACCAAGCTGCAGACGGGGGATGTGAATTGCATAGTGTAGAATTCCTTCCCTTTGTCTTCACTGCAGTATCCATTTGGCTTTCAAATTGTAGAAGCCTTGGAGGTGTCACCAGGGAAATGTACCAATAAGTTTTCAATTTAAAAATCTTTTAGTAATATTTTTAATATTTTCAATATTATTAATTTTGCTACTAGGATTGAAAACTACTTCATCTTTTAAAGTAACTTTGTTTATGTAGAAGGACATTCAATAAATCAAATACCAAAAGGACTATAGTCAAATTCTATGTTATAAAATCTTAAAAAAAAACAATAAAAAAAGGCTAGCAAGTTTCATATTTTTTGTATTACTTATTGTAGCGTGACTGAAAGTGTTATCCCTTTGAATGCTGATGACGTCTAAAGACGTCATACGGTTACTACTGTCAGGTGCTTATGACGACTTCAGGCGTCATATCCAGATATGCACCAAATTCGTTTAGAGGTTAATATTTGTTTGACGTTGACTGAAACGAGTTGTGTTTCTATATTGTGTACGTAGATAAAAGTGTTTTTATAACGTCAGTTTAGATTCCTATTATACAGAGAGAGTCTGTAATTTGGAATAAATTCAATATCACAAATACTAATTATTTTTTTGAAAAATGCTCAGACCCGTCGATGAGTATTTCAAATTGTCCTTTTTAACATACAATAATAATGTATACAGGGTGTCCCAATTTAGAGATATCACGTCATCGTTGATTTTCTTAAATGGCAATACTGTCATTTTGATAGCTATTTTGATAGAGTGTGTAAAGTTATACATAACTGCTAAATATAAAATTTTTATTTTCTACCATTTACAAAATAATAAAAAATAACAAAGTTATGTCTGTAATTTGGAATAAATTTAATAATTCAAATATTAGATGTTTTTTTGAAAACTGCTCAGACCCGTCAATTATTATTTCAAATTGTCATTTTTTACATACAATAATAATGTATACAGGGTGTCCCAATTTAGAGATATGACGTCATCATTGAAATTTGAAATACTAATCGACGGGTCTGAGTATTTTTCAAAAACACAATTAGTATTTGAATTATTGAATTTATTCCAAATTACAGACATAACTTTGTTATCTTTTATTATCTTGTAAATGGTAGAGAAAAAAATATGATATTTTGCAGTTATGTATAACTTTACACACCCTATCAAAATAGCTATCAAAATGACAGTGTTGCCATTTAAGAAAATCAACGATGACGTCATATCTCTAAATTGGGACATCCTGTATACATTATTATTGTATGCCAAAAAGGACAATTTGAAATACTAATCGACGGGTCTAAGCATTTTTCAAAAAAACAATTAATATTTGAGATATTGAATTTATTCCAAATTACAGACTCTCTCTGTATATGTAGCAATTCCAGGGGCATTTCGACCAAAACACTACAATGTAAATGTAACGAAAATCGAGTCAGCACCCAGCTTGCATTCGGAATTTCTTCAGCAATGAAAGGGTTAATGAATGAGCAGTAAAAATTTAATTTTGAAAGATGCGGCCCTGCACGGCGCGGTATTTTAGCTGAGACGAAGATCATGAACGCGACGTCAACGACTATCCAATATCATAAAAGTCAAAAGTATTACGTAACGTTCTCTCCCAAAGAGGAAGGTGAGTCTCATTTCAGTTTGTCGAAATCCTAAGTAGCTCAAATTATACCTAGTAAAAAACCGAGTCTAAGACTGTATCGTATGACACACCCCGTGTATTGTCTTAATGAATTATATTTAATCACGGTGTTTCGACCATAAATTCTAAACTTAATTCTAGTTTAGCCAACTATTATTTCTTGCGGGGTATAATTATACCAGAGGAACATAAACTAACAGGTTGGTGGTGATCGTGTTACGTTAATTGATCTTAAAAAGTCGTATTTTGTAAATACAGTTAATTACAGAGTAATGTAGAGAATTGGCACAAACTTGACATAAATTTAATGAAAAAATTTAAAGCGTTTAATAAAGTACAAACAAATCAAGACGGATATATGTATTCTTTTTATTGCTACTTTAAAAAGTTGATTTGTCTTTTTACCATTACATTGAGAACGATATACTTAACATCAGGAAAATACATAGTACCGGTTTATAGCGCCTGCGCATTCCGGTTCCTATTTTCCAGCGTCGATCTGCCCAATCTCCTGGTCGTAGACTTTCATAGACATTGCTTTCTAGATCCCACTTATCCAGGTAGAAGTCCCTCTAGTTTTGGGTCTGCCCCTTTTCCTTTTTTCCGGGGGTTGCCATTCCATTATCAGCTTTGGGAGTCGATGTTCCTCCATTTTTTGTACATGGCCATACCAACAAAGTTGTTTTTCTTAAATTTATTCTATTATGTTTGTTTTCCTATTCATAATATCTCGTACTCGTTCATTCGTTATGTGTGAGACTCTGGAGATGCATGCCGATCTTCGCCAGAAGTCCATTTCCAGTGCAAGTAACTTCTGTTCTGTTCGCTTATTCAGTTGCCATGTTTCACATCCATACAGTACCACGCTTTTAAAGATGCTAATATACAGTGATGAACACGCTAATAACCGGCAAAATAACGCAAAAGATGAAAAACACATTAAGTTGTGAGATAAAAAGAAATAAAACTAGTGGAGGTGGGAAATTTAGCGATAAATAACTATAAAGTTACATTCTACTTATTGCTTCTCACCTTTAGACGTACCGGACGAGTTTGGCAACTGACATTGTGACAGTGATAGTTTTAGTTGACATACTCTACATACTCTACCTCTAAAGGTGGGACACAATAAATAGAATGTAAGTTTATAAGTTTCATTTCTTTTTATCTCACAACTTAATATGTTTTCCATCTTTTGCGTTCTTTTACCGGTTATTAGAGCGCTCATCACTGTATAGCTTTGTTTTCTTTTCTTTTGATACGGATTTTGACCAAAGTAGTGAGTTCAAAGCTCCTATTATATACTATTATAGTTCCTTTTATAATTCTTTTTTCTAATTCGAATTCTGTCCTTCCACTTTGTTGGATTCTCGTTCCAAGGAATACATAAACAGAGGTTGGCTCGATACTAGGAAAATATATAATACAGCTACAGTGGAACCCTGATAAATCGGCCTCCGAAAACCCGGAAGTCCGGCTAACCCGGACCGATTTTCATCAGACAAAACAAACAACGTGTTTTATTAATTTTTACCATATTCCCCGGCTAACCCGGATTTTCGATAACCCGGATCGGCCGCGGTCCCGATTAATCCGATTTATCGAGGTTCCACTTTGTTCAGCGATCACAGAACATAAAAGCTACCTACATTTGGGAGACCATTTGAACAGCATAAGTATTTTTAAAAGTTGAGGTTGTATACGTTATCAAAGTACTAAAAAATAACAAAGCCTCAGGACCAAATGATATGTATGCAAAAACAATCAAGTTACTTAATAAAGAAAATCTAGACATTATTGTGAAGTTATTTAATAACGATATCTACGATACGGGCCAAATTCCAAAAGATTGGCGTAAATTCCTGGTTGTTCCCAAGTTGAATTTCAACCTGAGATCCAAGATGCTGAAGTATCATGTTTGGCCTTTTCCCTTCTACGGAATAGAAGCATGGATGATAAAGGTCAGATCTATTAACAAACTTCAAGTTTTTGGAAATGTGGTGGCTGCGCCGAATACTTAGAATATCATTGAGGGCAGAATAAAAAAAAAAGGAAATATTAATGGTGATATAATTGCACGAAAATTACCTGATGAATCACCCTAACATTCCTAACACACTATGTTGATGGTCCATTAAATATCGTCCATATATGGTCCATAACTCTTCAGGTATTTGATATTTCTAATATCTAGACAACGTCAGACATACTGTAGATGACATACCGTATCAATATTCATAAAAAACCATAGACGTATGGATATTTATAAACAAAAAAATTTACAAAACTTGATCATTTACCTATGTGGTTCCAAGCAATAATTATCCCCATTAGGAGAGTAAATAACCCCTTTTTTTCCGTCCCATTTCTTTCATGCTGTGTATCCGAAGGGATAAGAAGAAAACATACAGTCAAAGAGACAGAATAGAGGGAAAATCTCAAGGTATAGATGTCATACCAGCGGAAACTCTAAAAACAATAGGCGAGATTGTCATATATGTAGCATGATATAGATCACAGGTGAATGGCCTGATGAATGATGCGAATCTACCTTTATCACTATCCATAAAAAAGGATCACTTATCATATGCAACAATTACAGAATCATTGCACAACGGCTAAAGAACTTTCGACTTCCAAAGATAGCTAACAAACAATGTGGATTCGTACAAAAGCGAGAGAACAAAATGTACCAATACCTGTTTTGTAGATTACACGCAGGCTTTTGATTCAGTATAATAGGATCTATGAGATTCTGTCTCACCCAAGCTATCTACCTATTTGAACGGGAAATGCTCAACAAAAAGCTGGGCGATCGCAAATCCAATGAAGCAATAAGAAAATCATCAAAAGTAACAGATCAATCCAAACGTAAGTCCAATGAAGAGATAAGAAGACGATCAAAAGTAACATATGTGATCCAGAAGGTTGACATGTTAAAATGGAACTGGACAGGATGCATAGGAAGAATGGAAGACAACCGTTGGACAAAGCGGATTTTCGAGTGATGACCAAGGGCAGGCAAAAGAAGTAGAGGCAGACCTCAAACAAGATGGACTGATGACATCAAGCGAATAGCTGGCCTCGAATGGATTCACAAAACAGCAAATAGATATGAATGGACACACCTAAGGGAGGTTTACATCCGACGATGGATGGAATAGCTGTTGATGATAATGATGATGAATCCAAACGGTTGCCATGTTAAAATGGAATTAGGCAGAACATAGGTATAGGAAGAATGAAGAATGATGACATCAAGGGAATGGCTGGTTACGAATGGATGCAAAAAACAACGAACAGAAATGAATGGACACACCTAAGGAAGGCTTACATCCGATGATGTATGTAAAAACTGTTGATGATGACAATGATTGATAGCACATAGCAGATAAAATTAAAAATACGGTCGTAATGTTGGAAACTACATGCTCATTCTTGTTTACTTGGGATTTTACTTCACGGAGCAAAAATCTCGATTCTGGGTAATTAGGAAAACACCCTTATATAACAATTGGACGTGTTTATCACAACCTTGGGTTTTTCTGTTTTAGGAAAGTATATTCCATGTCAGCGGTAGATTCTGCGAACAATTTTATATTTCCACTATAAGGCAGTAGTCAACTCGTTTTTATATAACAAACATGAAAAACAAAAAAATCAAATAAATATTTTCATGTCACAGTAAATAGTGAGGCCGCTTGTTGGTTACACCTATAATGCTTTTCCACATTTTTATGGATATATACCTAAAACTAGCATATTTAAATATTCATAAAATTTAACAATCATTCTTTATCATCTCCATTTTTATATTTTTAATAGAAACGAATATAATCTTGAAAAAACTGACACATTCACATGAACATATGCTTATTTTAATGTCTCAAAGGTGCAATTTTTAATGTTTCTCTTTCAGAGACGCCCAAAGATCAAAATGTTAGACCAGATGAACGACAGAGCAAGAACAAAATTGGCCGAAGTAGTGGGCTATCCCAACCGTATCCTGAGCGATGTTATAAGGCATGATGTCTTCCAACGATTGAAGCAGAAGATCCAAACAGCAACAGCTTGGCAATGACTGAGAAGAGATGTAAGAAAAAAAGAAAAGATGTAAGAGCATGTAAGTAGCACTGGAACATCCAAATAATTGTCGTCCTCAGTCGATCTTCATTTTAAGTCCCAGTAAGGTATGAAGCAGTACAAAAGTTGGACTTTTTTTTGAAAAATGGCTTTGGCAGAGCTAATTAGCCAGACTTGTTTCTGATTGATTGCAGATTCATAGTCATAAATTTCTTATAACATAAGTACATTCTACAATTTTATTTTTATAGATACATTGGTACATTGTGTAGCTTTTTTTTATTTTGTTTTTTTTAATTATTTTACTGTGTTTTTTTAATATATATTTTAATTTGTGCGAAACACTTTTTTTTACTTCTTTTTTTTTCTATTCTTTTTTATTTTTGTTCCTTTTTTTTGTTTATTTTTTTTTTGTTATTATTTTATTTTGTTTTTTTTTAATATTATTTTTTTTTTAATTTTCTCAAACCACATTAACAAATTATGCCTATTTATTACATATTGCGTTTACAACTTGTATTTACATAATTTAACATGTTTATAAATGAGATGAAGAATTTCCATATCATTTGTAAATATTAAAGTATTTAGGTTTATTGGAAAAAAACATTTTAAATCTTTTAATTCCTTATAAAGGTCGTTTATGTTATTTATGTTTAAATGACATTCTAATATGACATGTGTTAGATCTCCGATTTTGCCACAAGTACAATTGGGAGTATCTGCCAAGCCGATTCTATGCATGTAAGATGGCGTAAGAGCATGATTGGCTCTCAACCGATTAATGGTCTTTATAAAATGTCTGTTATATTCTGTGTAAAACCATCTTTTTGAGAATATCCTAGGGTTACACTGAGCAAAATTTGAGCCAGTATTACATTCTCTGTAATGCAATTGCCAATTATTTTTAAGTTTTTGTCTGCTAAAAGTATCAATATCTGAAGCTGGAATTAAATTATTGTTTATTTTTTCTCCGATCACATAAGCTGATTTAGCAAAATTGTCAACTATTTCGTTGCCTTTTATTCCCGAATGACCCTTAATCCAAGCAATTGTTACATTTACTCCTAATTGTATAATTTCAAACAGAGTTTTAAGAATATTCAATTCAATGTGGTTTATGTGTTTGACTGTTTGACAAATATAACATAATTGCTAGTTGGATTCAGAAGTACATATACCTCGTCCAATTTACTTACCGTTGCACGTCATCCGCGCCATAGCCTGTGACACGATACCAACACGAAATATCTAGGCGGTAGGTATGTTCCCCTTTAGAATCATTTTGATTCTAAAAAAGAACACACCCACCGCCTAAATATTTCGTGTTGGTATCGTGTCACAGGCTATGGCGCGGATGACGTGCAACGGTAAGTAAATTGGACGAGGTATACTGAACAGCAAACATTACTGCTGTGTATATTGAGCATTCAATAGGTAGGCTATATTGATGATGGTAATTTTTATTTTCATGGAATACTGCACAGCCCGTTCCATTTGCGTCTTTTGACCCATCGGTAAATATGTACTGAAAATTTAACCATTTTTCTCTAATAAGTATATCAAACATATTTGGCGGTAAATTTGAGTTTAAATAACATGTTTTAACCTTGTTAGAAAATAATGTTTTTGTCATTGCACTGTAGTAAGGCGGAATTTGGCTTTTATAGATAACTTCACTGTACTTAGATAGGGTCCGTACTTAGATAACTTTCTACCAAAAGTATAGATTTTTTAGTTCTCCAGTACCTATGAGTGAGGTCTAAAACTGATAGCTCATGTACATCTTGAAGGTAATTACATTTTTTGGACAGAATTCGAGTTGTAAATTTATCCCTGAGAAATTGGCGGCGTAAATGCAATGGAGGTTCCACTGCTTCATTTTCCATTATTTGGACTGGAGTGGATTTTAAATAGCCTAGGCATAATCTTAAGCATTTATTTTTTTGAATTTCAAGTTTATTTAAAAGTGTATTGGTCGCTGATCCAAACAAATGACAGCTATAGTCGAAAATGGGTCTGATCATGTTACGGTAAAATATCAAAGCAATATTTGGGTCTGCTCCCCAATTTGTTTTACAGAAAGCTCTTAAAATATTTATTGAGTTTTCTGATTTTTTAACAATATGATGAATGTGATCTTGCCATGACAATTTCCTGTCTAGATAGGTACCAAGATATTTAACACAGCTTTTACTGGGAAAATTAAATTTTTCAACGTTAAGATTGCCTTGTGGAACTCTACGCTTTTTTGTAAAGTAACACACCTCAGTTTTTGTGTCAGAAATTGATAATCCTACTTCTTCATAGCACTGATTTACGATTTCTAATGCGACTTTTAAATTATCCTCACATCTACTTAATAATTTTCCTTCTGTATATAAAACAACATCATCAGCATATTGAAGAATTTTTGTATTGTTGGGTATATTTTGTAAGTTGGACTTGCTTGATCGTAATATACAAGCTAATGGATTATATTGGTACGTTGACAAAGCATTACTTCTTGATGTAAAAATATTTTTTTTCATATCATCAGGAAGACGGAAAAGATGGAAATGGAATTAAGCAAATGGATAGTAGGAGATTAAAATCATTAATACAAGATTAAGACCAATAGGCATCAGACCACCAAGAATTTTTTTTAATAGATGACGAGATAGCCGTCTTTTAACGTCACAAATATGACTATGAAAAGTACTGCTTCGCGCAACTAATCATCCAGGGTAAGATTGAAGGAAAACGGGATCCCGGTAGGCGCCAGATTTTATGGCTTAGAAATATCAGAGACTGGACCGGCCTTGATTCAACATCTTTGTTTAGAGCCACATTGGACAGTGCATTGGACAATGCACCAATAGATAGATCACAAAGATAACAGAAGGTCAACTACATTAACCAGACCCCTGTAGAAAGAGTGAGGCACTACAACTACCTCGGCACTATAATAAATGAAGAATGGACCAACAACCAAGAGATAAGAGCGCCCATCGAAAAAGCTAGATCCAGCATCAACCGAATGGGTTCTTCTTCAAGAATCACAACCTCTCTCTTGGTAAAAAATAAGAATGCTGCGATGCTACGTCTTCTTTGCCCGTTTTTATGGTGTTAAATCGTGGACCTTGAACAAAGATATGTGCAGAAAATTGGAAGCATTTGAGATACGGGTATATTGGAGAATACTTAAAATCCCATGGACTGACCTAATCACAATTGAGAAGGTACTGGAGGTACTCAGAAGAATGAAGAAGAACCGAGAGGTACTGACCACCATCAAATCTTGAAAATTACAATTAATACGTTCTTTAAGGGTAAAATATTGCAAATTTTAAAGAACCGCTTGGATTGACATGACATTTGGCATACACATAGCTAACAAGTTTAAGAAAAAAGTGATATTGTGCCGATGTGTGCTTTTGCCCTAGGGGTGACTTTCACCCCTTTTGGGGGTGAAAAACATGTGTTCGAAATAAGCCCGGAAATGGATAAAATGGCTAATTCTAAGCAACTTTTGTTCTATAACGTTTTTCCACCAAGTTAATACTAGAGAGTTATTTGCTAGTGATTATGTTAATTTTTCTACAAAATAACCACGTTTTCAGACGGTTTTTCGCAAATAACTCCAAAAGTAAGTATTTGGTCGAAAAAAATATTCTTATCAAAAATATAGCACGTAAAAAAGTGAAAAACACGGTGTATATATTAGGTGACTATAGATAGTAAAAGCAGATTTATAGCTAATGAGAAATAGGTTCATATTCGTCAAATTACAAATCGAATATTTTAAGGTGCCATAATCAAAAAACGAAGCACTTTTTGGGGAAAACTCATTTTAATTTTTTTAAAGTGTTTAAAAAATGCTTATTTTTGTTTTTCAAAAAAAAATTTTAGCATCAAAATTAAACAAGTTGCGCTCAAAATAAATTTGGTCCCTTTTTTTGTCAAGAAACCGGGAAAATCACCCCCTAAAGCACTTCAAATGAACTTAATTGTTACCACTTCACAAATTTTTTATTTGCGATTGTATTTATCATATGATCTGTAAGTTTTATCGGTTCAAAGTCCTTATTTTTAAAAGAGCTGTAGTTAAAAGGGATTGAACGAGTCATTTATCACGAGTGCATGCAAATGTAGAAACACCGAATATTAACCAATTTTTGTCTTACAAAATCTTTACTTTAAAACCAAATTTTTTCAAAAATAAGCACTTTGAATCGATGAAACAGATCATATAAACACAACATAAGTAAAGTAGCTTGTGAAGCGGTAGCGATTAATTTCATTAAGTTGCTAATTGGTGGGTGATCTTCCTGATTTTTTTTGCCAAAACAAAAGGGACCCACTTTATTTTGAGCGTAACTTATTTACATTTGATGCTAGAAATGTTTTTTTATAAAAACAGAAATAAAGCTTTTTTTAAACACTTTATAAAAGTTGTAATGTGTTTTTTTCAAGAATGCTTTATTATTTGGATATTTCACATCGAATTATTCTATTTGGAATTTTTCGAATACGAACCTATTTTTCATTAGCTATAACTCTGCTTTTGCTAGGTATAGAAAACTAATATATTCTCCGTTTTTTTCACTTTTTTATAGGCTATAATTTTGCTAAGAATATTTTTTTTCGACAAAATCCTTACGTTTTGTTATTTGCAAAAAAACGTATAAAACGTGGTTATTTTGATGTCTATTAAGCCAGATCATCCATTTCATAAGTCCATATTTGGAATAGTTTCATATTTTTTTGCTAATTTTTTGCTAATTTACCTAACCGAGAAACAATGGTTGATGTAGCTTAATATTATGTCACATCATCGATAGCCATACCTCGCGAACCTAAAGAGCTAGAAAATCGTACGACGCGGCATATTTTTTTGCTAATTTATTGCGGTCGATCTGCATATGCAACATACCCCAAAACCACCCCTGCTTCCCTTACAGCTAAACAACATCCCCAAAAAACAACGAAAAATCCTAAAAAATGATTCTCATGATATGGTTGACAGTTGATGTTCAATAACAAACTTTTCTATGATAAGTTCTATCGATCCAAAGCTTATTTTAAATGTTTTTTAATGATACTTATGCACGTATTATAAAAATTGAGTTATCCATCGCATTTTTTCGGTATGTCAAAAAAAAAGTGTTTCATTTTTTGTTTATTACATTTTCTGTTATATGTATCTCGAAAACTGCTCGATGGATTTTAATGATCCTTATCTCTTTTTATTTTGTTAAACGTGCAAAAATATGAATTTTTCATTTTACCATATCAATGTATATCGAACCATATCTCCGAGATTTATCAATCGATTTTTGACTATTATTAAATATAAGTCACTTCGATACCACTCCGGCTACACTCATAAAAAAAG